>NC_060138.1:1137971239-1138274269 GCF_021461385.2 Schistocerca piceifrons
GGAAAATTAATTTACTTGTCATTCCAATTACTTATGTGTTGTCAGATTTTGGTTTCTAACGAGGTCCAGTTGAAACAAAACTGTACGTGATAGAAAAAAAATGACATCAGATGTGGATTCAGTGCCCGAAACGTCATGATATTAAGCTATAGCCCAGAAAAGGTAATGAAAAAAAAAATAATTTTTTCGTTAGCCTGCGGCTGGGCCCGCGGAGGTTCGAGTTCTCCGTCGGGCATGGGTGTGTGTGTGTTTGTCGTTAGGATAATTTAGGTTCAGTAGTGCGTAAGCTTAGGGACTGATGACCTTAGCCATTAAATCTCATAAGATTTCACACACATTTGAACATTTTTTTCGTTAGCCTGTTACTACTACTTACAATAACATTAGGTTACACACGACGTGTTTCAGTCAAGTTTCACTCATCGTCAGGAGTAAGCATACAGTAGGTTCAAATGCAGCTTAACCTGCTCATTATCTGTGTTCAGACCAATGTGTTACTTGCGAACAGGAAGTTGCAATTTTAAAACAACTTGTGTCAAAAGACGATTTTTACATCTGCACTGTAAGAGCACGTGGGGAACCAAACACCAGATCTGATTTGATCGATTTGATTTATTTATTCATCCAGGGAACATTTCACACATACGTAAAGACTATGCTTTTATGAGGATAGGACGGGCTATCGGCCGTGGCCTTGGTGAAAGAACCGTCCCGACATTTGCCTGAAATCATTTAAGAAAAACACTCAAAACCAAAATCAAGATGGCAGGACAGAGCAAATTCGATCCTCCCGAAAATGAGGTCACTGTTTAACAGCTACATTGCCTGAGACGACTGGTCTCTACTGGACCACGAACGTACTGCTAGGCCCCTTGGACAGACTCCAATCTGTTCGTAAAGGACTCTAGGCCCATAAACATACAACTATGCCGCATGCACGTCTCCCCTCAGTCCACTACAAAAACTGAGTCAGAAACCTCCCTTGCGGAGTGATATGTTGAGCTCGGCAGAACGGCAAGACATTACTGTCATACACTGTAGATCTTGAAATATGATTTCCTTGTAAAAAATATTACATTGTTGCATGTATTGACCTATAAGTAATCTTTAATTCTGTTGTATGCGTTATGTTAGTGTCTTTTAGCTACCTATTTAAACAGGAGTATTTTAGTAATCTTTTTACAACTTCTTGGGTTTTTTATTATACAATTTTATTCTCTCGGAGCAAATGTAGTTTAGAGTCTTTTTGGTTGTTTTTCCGTGGTAAAAGTCGAAACTGCCCCTTGTCCCATAGTTATGTATAGTACTGTTAGCGAAATACTTAGTAATGTTTTCCCTGATTTGCACAACAGACTGGCAAATGTGCTCACGTCGTGCAATAATAGTACCTAGATTTTTAAAAAGTTATTTACAATGAGCCCGACTATTACTTCTAGATAATATCCTTACGGCCCTTCTGCAGTTTAAAAACTGTGTCCATGTTTTGTGCCTTCGACACCTAGAAAAGAATCACATAGGTAAGAACAGAATGTACGTAGGAATAATATAGGCTGGCCGTTGTGGCCGAGCGGTTCTAGGCGCTTCAGTCTGGAACCATGCAGCTGCTACGGTCGCAGGTTCGAATCCTGCCTAGGGCATGGATGTATGTGATGTCCTTAGGTTAGTTAGGTTTAAGTAGTTCTAAGTTCTAGGGGACTGATGACCTCAGATGTTAAGTCCCATAGTGCTCAGAGCCATTTTTCGTACGTTACACGCTCAATGATGAGTTGACTCTGCACTAGCCCCGTTACATTTCAATTTTAACATATCCCGGTGTTACTGTAACGTAACCAGCGGTAACTTGTGGAATAATTACCAAACAGATTTCACATCTGAAAACAGAGCGAGTTGGCACACTGGACTCGCATTCGGGAGGACGACGGTTCAAACCCGCGTCCGGTCATCCTGATTTAGGTTTTCCTTGATTTCCCTAAATCGCTTCAGGCAAATGCCGGGATGGTTCCTTTGAATGGGCACTATCGACTTCCTTCCCTAATCCAATGACTGACAGTAGTCAGTCGGGATGATTCCTTTGAATGGGCACTATCGACTTCCTTCCCTAATCCAATGACTGATGACCTCGCTGTGTGTTCCCCTCGCCCCAAATCAACCCACCAACAAACCAACCTAAATTTGAACTATCTGCTTTAAATCGAATCATTAACCTGCGTCTCATTAAAAAAATGGTTCAAATGGTTCTGAGCACTATGCGACTTAACTTCTGAGGTCATCAGTCGCCTAGAACTTAGAACTAATTAAACCTAACTAACCTAAGGACATCACACACATCCATGCCCGAGGCAGGATTGTTACCTGCGACCGTAGCGGTCGCTCGGCTCCAGACTGCAGCGCCCAGAACCGCACGGCCACTCCGGCCGGCTGCGTAGCATTACTAAACGGTACACAACGACAGGATTATTACTCGCAATCAGTTTGCTATTCAAAACTCCACTGTGATCGGTAAGGGGGAAGGCTGTACGACCCTCATATATTTCTCACTTTTGAGAATAACGTGGGGCGTTTTTGTAGCTGGTTTCCGAAGCAGATGCGAGCAGCTACCGTCCGTATTCAAGAGAGCACCGAGGTACCTCACTTAGCAGTATGCGCTACAAGTGTTCTAGAACATGGTGCTCGCGTTTGATTGGTTCGAGTCGCCTGCGGTCAAAATTTGCTCGTAAAATCGATCTGTTGTAGGCGTGCGTGACGTTGTGTATATGCACGCTCCCGTTATAGGCCGAGGTGTAAATTGAAGAGGTCAAGGAGACTCCTCCTCGCTAAGGGATGCTCGCACGCGATCTTTGCCGAGTGGACGCCATAAAAGGCCAAGTCGATCCGCCCTGTTGGCCGCGGGGCAGTTACGGCGCGCTGGCTGGGAGGATATCGTCAGCACGCGCACACCTGCTCGTTGCCTTCCGAGTCTTGAGTGCTGTCTCTTAAAAAACAATTCTGCACTAATAAAACCAAGCCAAGTGTGCGACCATCGAGCGACCCTTACTGCTAACGTCCGGGTGGTGCAGTTTCCTAGAGCACATTCTTAGCTCAACAATTGTGACGTTTTTGGACGAAAACCCGCTTCTCTCTGTTCATGTTTGTTTCATTAATTTCATGTATCTATCACGTCCATTGATTACCTTCAGTGCCAGGATTATCTGATGATGGCGTACGCAGAAACGCGCGATTTTGTATCAATAAAGCCATTTTCTATTCAATTACTGACTTATTACCTTGAGACCTACTCAGCTTTCTACGTACAACAAATATGGCTGACCATGGTCGCTTACCTCGTCCGCGACATTTTATGCCACGGCTTTGCAATTCTCTGAAAAGATCGGCAGGGATTCAGAGAAAAGTTATGCGTGTGAAACAGTTTCGCTTTAGTCACACTAGTAATAAATGTCTATGAAGATATAAATTCCGTCTTTCTTTATTTCCGTAAGGCGTCCGACATTGTTCCTCACCTTCTACTACTAAAGAAGACACGATGACACGAATATCTTCGCAAAGACGTGATTGGCTCGAGGAATATTCGGCTGATAGACCCCAGAACGTTGTACAGCGAGTGGACAAAATATGGAAACACCAAAAAACATTGCCACCCTAATACGGTGTAAGAAAACGGGGCCGGCCGGGGTGGGCGAGCGGTTCTAGGCTCTACAGTCTGGAACCGCGCGACCGCTACGGTCGCAGGTTCAATCCTGGCTCGGGCGTGGATGTGTGTGATGTCCTTAGGTTAGTTAGGTTTAAGTAGTTCTAAGTTCTAGGGGACTGATGAACTCAGCAGTTAAGTCCCATAGTGCTCAGATCCATTTGAACCATTTTTGAAGAAAACGGGTAGCACTCAAAACAGCTTCCAGTCATCTCGGAATGGATAAACATTTTCAAGCGAATCTAATACCATCCCTCCTGAGACGTACGCTGACAGGAAAATATCAGAACACCAAAAAATAATTGACGTAGAGTAATGAAATTTTGGGAATACATTTGTCTAGGTAAGATATATAAGTGATTAACATTTCAAGATCACAGGTCAGTGCAAGCACGAGATAAGGCATCGCAAATGTGAAATGCTGGTACGTTAATAATAGGTGTAATCGGCAGAATATTGAATGCAAGCAGGAGAACGTGCCGGATGACAGTTTGTGGGATAGAGTTGTACTGCACTTGGTCGGACAGTACAGGGAGGGTTAAAGCTGTTTGTAGATGACGTTGAAGTTGTCGTCCGATGATGTCCCATATTTGCAAGATTGAGACAGATCTGGTGATCGACCAGGCCAAGGCAACATATCGATACTCTGTATGGCATGTTGGGTTACAACAGCGGTATGTGAGTGAGCGTTATCCTGTTGGAAAACGCCCCTGCAATGCTGTTCATGAATGGCAACAAAACGGGTAAAATCACCAGATATAGGTATAAATTTGCATTGGTAATCATGAGAGTGCTCCTGCTGCCATACAAAATCGCACCCCAGACCATAACTCCAGATGTGGGTCCAGTGTGCCTAGCATGCATACAGGTTGGTTGCAGTTGCTCGACTGGCCTATTTCTTTCCAACACCCGGCCATCACGGCACCGAGGCAGTATAAGCTTTCATGAGAAAATACAATATACCTCCAGCCGGCCCTTCAGTGAGCTCTCGCTTGATAGGACAGAAGTCGCAAATGGCAGTGATCTGGGGTCAGTGGAATGCACGCTACAGATCGTCTGGCTCAGGGCTGTCCTTGAAGCAACCGACTTGCAACTGTTCGTTATGTCACTGTGGTGCCAACTGCTGCTCAAGCTGCTAGTGCAGATGCAGTACGATGCGCGAGAGCTGTACGCCGATCAAGATAGTTTTCCCTTTCGGTAGTGCCACGTGCCGTCTGGAGCCCGGTCTTCTCGTGACCATACATTCTCGTGAGCACCGTTGCCAGCAATTATGTACAGTGGCTGTATTTCTGCCAAATCTTTCTGCAATATTGTGTTGCAATTTTTTTCTCAGTCAGCGTAGTTGCAAGTTCAGGTAAAGAAGAAGGAGATGAGTACTGGTCAGGTACCCGAAACCCTACAGTAGACCACAAAGGCAGATGAGTACCGGTCAGGTACCCGAAACCCTACAGTAGACCACAAAGGCTCAGTAATAATGAGATCTGATCGTGGGCAGGATAGGTGCGACAATTCATTCTTGTGCTCGCAAAACCAGTCCTGGGCAATGCAAGCTGTGTGAATGCGGACCCTGTCGTCTCGGAAATGCTATCTCTACTGGAGAACAAACATTGTACCTTGGAATGGACATGATGAGCCAAAATGGTCACATTATCTTCGGCAGTAATGCGACTTCGCAGAGTAACCATGGGATCCAAGCAGTACGACGATATGGTTGCCCAGATCATCACCGAATCCCGCCATGTTTGCCTAAAAAATGGCTCTGAGCACTATGCGACTTAACTTCTGAGGCCATCAGTCGCCTAGAACTTAGAACTAAGTAAACCTAACTAAACCTAAAACGAGAAATGCAACACCTGGAAACTGTTCTGAAGAGCAATAGGTACTCCACAAATTACATTAGAATTGTAACAGAGCCAAACACTCGGCGAAGTAAGGAACCTGAAAAAGAAATGTCGGGTACGGTCTTTCTGCCATACATTCCCAGAGTGACGGACAGAATCGGCCGTATATTGCGTAAACATGGCGTAAAGACGATTTTCAAACCGACAAGGAAGATCAAAGAGTGTCTTAGATCGGCGAAGGAGAAAAGAGACCCACTTGCAATGTCGGGAATATACCGTATACCATGCACATGCGGAAAAGTTTATGTCGGAATGACTGGACGATCAGTTAACACCAGCATCAAAGAGCATAAGCGACATTGCAGGTTGGGGCAGGTGGAGAAATCGGCCGTGGCAGAGCACGCACTGAATGAGACCGACCACGTAATAAAATTCGCCGACACGGATGTTCTGGCTGTAGAGAAGCACTATCACACGCGCTTGTTCAGAGAAGCTGTAGAAATACAAAAACACGCGAACAGTTTGAACAAGAAAGAGGAAAGCCTTAAGGTAAACGGATCCTGGCTTCCCGTACTGCAGCGAACGACCGTCACAGGTAGCAAGAGGAGAACCGCACCGGAACTGACCGCGGAGAAGCCGTCGGACGTTGGCGCGCCAGGTACATATAGTCTGCGGCCGCGAGCTCGGCTCCAGTTCACCACCGGCAATGAAGCTTTGACAATGCCAGCCCTTCGTGCTGGCGAAACGTCAGAAAAATCATTAGATGAACGTCGGCCGAAGAACCCGAGACAGAAGCCAATAGGCAGTTTGTTAACCTAAGGACATCACACACATCCATGCCCGAGGCAGGATTCGAACCTGCGACCGTAACGGTCGCTCGGTTCCAGACTGTAGCGTCTAGAACCGCACGGCCACTCCGGCCGGCCCGCCATGTTTCACTCTGTGGACTTAAACTCGACCAGAAGTTGGAAACAGTGTGAAAGAAGGCTCGTGCGAACAAATGAGATTCTTCCATTGGTCCATAGTGCAGATTTTATGGCTCCGGCACAACGGTTTCCCGTTACTGACATTTGCATCAGCTATGTCTGGGTTTTGTAATTTCAGGTCGTCCTGTAATTCCCTGCATACAGAGCTCCCTTCGTGTTGTTTTGGTGCTGACAGGTTTCGCGAGTGCAACATTCAGTTCTGCGGTGGCTTTTACAGCTGTCGTTTTCGTCCGGGCTGCGACTTAGCGGATGATGTTTCTCCGCTTTCCCTGTATGCGGTAGAAATCTTCGATACGGCGCCTCTTGAAACACCAAAGATTTTGGCTAGCTTGGTTACGGAGGCATTCGCCATAAGAGCACCAACAAATTGCCCACCTTCGGATTCACTGCGCTCACAATTACACAGAACAATGCTATGACCACGACTGACGTTTGCGGCATATTGAGGACATCGCTTCAATCGAACCATATAGAAGTGAAAATACAGTAGCTGGCATAACACATATCCTCTACGCATACATGCTGTTTATGACAGCACAATAAGAATAAAGCAATTGTCAGAAATTTTGTTTGCGTAAAATTTCAGAGATAAAAGAATAAGCGTTAGGATAAAAGCACGCATAGAAGAGAAAATGATCAAAAGTTAATGCCTGCCAAATCTAGAAGTAAGCAATATTATGGGGAAGACCTTACAGGTGGCCTCAATACATCATAAAAAAAACTGTTTTTACTACTAATTGATCGTTCAGTAGCTTTTTTTTTTTACTACCACACAAGTAAATCAGTTATACAAAACTGCAACCAGTCACCTTTTTGAATAATTATGTTTTATTCCATGAACCGGTTATCGAACCTTTTCAGGTTCATCTTCAGATGGTTTCAGGAAGTTACATCATTATTGCTAGCATAATGCTGGGTGCTGGCTCTATGACAAAAAGATGGAACATACTTCAATGTATCGCTTTGACTATAGCTTATCTGTCGATATGGATGTAAATGTAGTTTTTTACTTACTGCGACAGTATAGGCGGCTGTTTTCGGTTAGTGCCCATCTGTCTGCCTCCATTTTGATGTCCAGTTGTTATATCACTACACACACTTCCACACAAACTATATTAATTTACACTCTGACAGCGAGACTTTTCCAGCATCCAGCATGCGCTTTACAACTGTTGCTTGTGACAAGATCTTGACAGAAAGATATGGCATAGGCCTACTTTGTACAGAGATGTAATCTGTTCTTCTTTATATGTATTAAAGTCGATATAAGGGCAAATATTTTAATCAGACTGGCGGTAACATGAGAGCACAAAATAAAATAAATAAATTACTACAAGAACAAACTTCAGGTGATCTGATGTCTTATTTTTGTTTGTATATTACGTATAATATAGTCAGATTACAGCAATTTCTTTATTTTCCCTTATATCGACTTTAATACATGTAAAGAACATATTAAATCTCTGTACAAAGTAGGCCTATGCCATATCTTTCTGTCAAGATCTTGTTACAAGCAACAGTTGTAAAGCGCATGCTGGATGCTGGAAAAGTTTCGCTGTCAGAGTGTAAATTAATATAGTTTGTGTGGAAGTGTGTGTAGTGATATAACAACTGGACATCAAAATGGAGGCAGACAGATGGACACTAACCGAAAAAATCCGCCTATACTGTCGCAGTAAGTAAAAAACTACATTTACATCCATATCGACAGATAAGCTATAGTCATAGCGATACATTAAAGTGTGTTCCATCTTTTTGTCATAGAGCCAGCACCCAGCATTATGCTAGTAATAATGATGTAACTTCCTGAAACTATCTGAAGATGAACCTGAAAAGGTTCGAAAACCGGTTCATGGAAAAAAACATAATTATTCAAAAAAGTGACTGGTTGCAGTTTTGTATAACTTATGTACATTCAATATACAGTCACGGTTCTAAAATATCCGTAATACCACGCAAATGTTTAGTGAATTCCATCTCTTCCAACAAATTCATTTTCTTCCTTTTGCGAGCGGTATGCAAGACACTCATGTCGCTCATTGTCGGAGGTCGATGGCCACTTGATTGCAGGTGCCCAGCAAAGGCAGAAAGATGCTTAACTTGTCCTCTCTTATTTATCAGTTGCTCATTAAATGTAGTTGTAAACATTCTGCTGGTTTGCCCTATGTACGATGCATTGCACTCAATCATACACACACCAAAAAAAGTTTTGCATCACCCCGCTTCCCAGAACTCCTGAAGATAGACGTTGACTGTCGATATTGTATCACAGACACAGTCCCTTAGACTGTTCAGAGATGTCCCTAAACACACCCAAAGATGTAAAGAACCATGCATGAGCAGCGCCTATTAGACGGAGGGTGTCCGATAGCCGATCAGTTCCAGTCATTCCACCTGGAACGAGGTACATGGCTCGTGTTGTCTGTAGTTCAACCATGCCTAGACGATCAATAGCGCGGTTCTATCGCGTCCGTATTGTTACTTTGTGCCAGAAAGGGCTCTCAACAAGGGAAGTGTCCAGGCGTCTCGAAGTGAACCAAGGCGATGTTGTTCGGACATTGAGGAGATACAGAGAGACAGGAACTGTCGATGACATGTCTCGCTCAGGCCGCCCAAGGGCTACTACTGCAGTGGATGACCGCTACCTATGGATTACGGCTCGGAGGCACCCTGACAGCAACGCCACCATGTTGAATAATGCTTTTTGTGCAGCCACAGGACGTCGTGTTACGTCTCAAACTGTGCGCAACACGCTGCATGATGCGCAACTTCAATCCCGACGTCCATGATGAAGTCCATCTTTGCGACCACGGCACCATGCAGTGCGGTACAGATGGGCCCAACAACATGCCGAATGGACTGCTCAGAATTGGCATCACGTTCTCTTCACCGATGAGTGTCGCATATGCCATCAACCAGACAATCGTCGGAGACGTGTTTGGAGGCAGTCCGGTCATGCTGGACGCCTTAGACACACTGTCCAGCGAGTGCAGCAAGGAGGAGATTCCCTGAAGTATTGGGGGGGGGGGGGGGGGGGCATTAGGTGGGGCCGACGTACGCCGCTGGTGGTCACGGAAGGCGCCGTAACGGCTGTACGATACGTGAATCCATCCTCCGACCGATAGTGAAACCATATCGGCAGCATATTGGCGAGGCAGTCGTCTTCATGTACGACAATTTGCCCCCCTATCATGCACATCTTGAGAATGACTTTCTTCAGGATAACGACATCGCTCGACTAGAGTGGCCAGCATGTTCTCCAGACATGAATCCTATCGAAAATGCCTGGGATAGATTGAAAAGGGCTGTTTAAAGACGACGTGACCCACCAACTACTCTGAGGGACCTACGCTGAATCGCCGTTGAGGAGTGGAACAATCTGGATCAACAGTGCCTTGATGAACTTGTGGACAGTATTCCACGACGAATACAGGCATGCATCATTGCAAGAGGACGTGCTGCTGGGTATCAGAGGTACCAGTGTGTACAGCAATCTGGACCACGACCTCTGAAGGTCTCCCTGTATGGTGGTACAACATGCAATGTGTGGTGTTAAAAGGTAATGTCTTTACCAATCTAAAGTCCATAGGTCCCTGACTCAGTTCCAGCCGTTGTTTAGATCTTGAACAAAAATCAGCGACTTTGGCGGCCAAAGACTTCCGGCATAAGGAGTCACCCTCATTCTGCCAACCGCCTTGTCGAAAGAACGGATATTCGTTCTGGGCGTCCTCTGGCCTTTGAGATGGAAATTTGTGATAAGGTTCTATGGGACCAAACTGCTGAGGTCATTGGTCCCTAGACTTACACACTACTTAATCTAACTTAAACTAACTTATGCTAAGGACAACACACACACACACACACACACACACACACACACACACACACACACACACACACATGCCCGATGGAGGACTGCAACCTACGATGGGGAGGGGGGGGGGAGCCGCGCGAACCGTGGCAAGACGCCCTAGACCGCACAGCTACCCCGCGCGACTTTGAGATGGGAAACTGCCCCTAATGCCAGAAGCATCGGCAGTGACCGAGGGAATGCAGCAGGCAGTGGAAACCCCAATAGTATAAAAAATTTGTGCCAGACTGAAATCCACACCTGAGACTTATGTGCGGCTAAGCCATGTCTCCGTAATATGCTTTCTTCCTGGAATGCTAGTGCCATGAGGTATACAGGAGAACTTCTGTAAAGGTTGGAAGGTAGAAGACGAGGTACTGCGGCAAGTAAAGCTGTGTGGACGGGTCGTGGGTCGTGCTTGGGTAGCTAAGTCGGTAGACCGCCTGCCTGCGAAAGGCAAACGTCCCATATTCGAGTCTCGGTCCGGCACCAAGTTTTAATCTGCCAGGAAGTTTCAGATCAGGGCACACTCCGCTGCAGAACGAAAATTCATTCTGTAAAGAAGAAGGTATATGGAAAATACCAGTGGACAGTGGACATACTAGCTGGACTCCAAAGCATACTCAAGTGCAGAAACAGACCATATCCTAGTAGTGATCAAAAATGGTTCAAATGGCTCTGAGCACTATGTGACTCAACATCTTAGGTCATAAGTCCCCTAGAACTTAGAACTACTTAAACCTAATTAACCTAAGGACATCACACACACCCATGCCCGAGGCAGGATTCGAACCTGCGACCATAGCAGTCCCGCGGTTCCGGACTGCAGCGCCAGAACCGCACGGCCACCGCGGCCGGCCTAGTAGTGATGAAAGGAAGGCTGCAGTTGAAGACATTAGGGAAAAAGGAGTACACGGGAAAAAGGAATACTAAAAGTTTATGACAGAATGGGATGAAATGGAAGTTCTCGAAAACAGTGACCAATGCCTTCAGTACAAGTGCTACGAGTAGTTCAGTAGAAGAGATGTGGAATATAATGACAAAAGAAATAATTAAAACAGGACAAGACACCATCAATATAGCGGAATTAAAGGCGAAGAATCCAAGGCGTTTAAGTCCACAGGGCTTTAATATTAGTACTGATGATGGTCACGCAGTGATGGCAAACGATTTGCAATAGAAATAAAGGTTTCTACTTCTACGACCAATGCTGAGCCTCCTTTTGTTATTAATACTGGTGCGGTGGTCGTGGTGCACGCAACTCCTCGTGGAGTTTCAATTCAGAAAAATTATTAGAATGGATCAGCGAAACATATAAAACTGTTGAGAAACATTTGATTGTAGGAAAAGTTCATACTGCGTACAGGAACATTAAACGTAACTTTGGCGAAGTAAAATGTAAAGGTGTTAATCCACGAGATGTAGAAGAAAATCCTCCATTAAATGCAGAAGAAGGGCAGAACAGATGACAGAAGGATGGAGGGGAACTCTTCGAAAGTTCCCCACAGTCGTTTAATGAACAGAGTAAGAGCATATGGACTATCAGACCAATTGTGTGATTGGATTGAAGAGTTCCTAGATAACAGAACGCAGCATGTCATTCTGAATGGAGAAGTAAGAATGATTTCAGGTGTGCCGCAGGGGAGTGTCATAGGACCGTTGCTATTCACAATATACATAAATGACCTTGTGGATGACATCGGAAATTCACTGAGGGTTTTTGCAGATGATGCTGTGGTATATCGAGAGGTTGTAACAATGGAAAATTGCACTGAAATGCAGGAGAATCTGCAGCGAATTGACGCATGGTGCAGGGAATGGCAATTGAATCTCAATGTAGACAAGTGTAATGTGCTGCGAATACATAGAAAGAAAGATCTCTTATCATTTAGCTACAAAATAGCAGGTCAGCAACTGGAAGCAGTTAATTCCATGAATTATCTGGGTGTACGCATTAGGAGTGATTTAAAATGGAATGATCATATAAAGTTGATCGTCGGTAGAGCAGATGCCAGACTGAGATTCATTGGAAGAATCCTAAGGAAATGCAATCCGAAAACAAAGGAAGTAGGTTTCAGTACGCTTGTTCGCCCACCGCTTGAATACTGCTCAGCAGTGTGGGATCCGTACCAGAGAGGGTTGATAGAAGATAGAGAAGATTCAACGGAGAGCAGCACGCTTCGTTACAGGATCATTTAGTAATCGCGAAAGCGTTACGGAGATGATAAATAAACTCCAGTGGAAGACTCTGCAGGAGAGACGCTCAGTAGCTCGGTACGGGCTTTTGTTAAAGTTTCGAGAACATACCTTCACCGAGGAGTCAAGCAGTATATTGCTCCCTCCTACGTATATCTCGCGAAGAGACTATGAGGATAAAATCAGAGAGATTAGAGCCCACACAGAAGCATACCGACAATCCTTCTTTCCAAGAACAATACGAGACTGGAATAGGAGGGAGAACCGATAGAGGTACTCAGGGTACCCTCCGCCACGCGCCGTCAGGTGGCCTGCGGAGTATGCATGTAGATGTAGATGTATAAAGTGTGATAGAAGTGGAGGAGGAGCGAGTTGGCGTGGAAGAAATAGGTGTTTCAGTAGCGCTGTCGGAGTTTGTCAGTGAAATGAATTACCTGAATAGCACTAGGTGATACAGGTTCGGAGTTAGTGAAATCTTTAGGAACAGAATCTGTGATATGCTGTTAAAACTGTAAGAAACGGATGACTTATCAATAAATTTTCTGTAAAGCGCATTATCAAAGAGAGCAAGCGCGGATAAATATGAGTTTGACGGGTAGTATGGCAAATCGCTCTTGTAAACTGCTGACCAGAACAAGTACAGAAAATGCGAAGAAATGTTCAAGACATATTAGAGGAAGGTCGGTGCATGGTACTCTGTATAATAAAGTTCCGTGACCTTCTTATTTGAAGAAAGTTGTATTCGTGTTTTCAAATTGAATAAGTTGGATACTTTCCATTTGCCGTTGCGACCAGTGGAAAAGAATACCTACAGAGCATTTCTATGCTCTGTGAGATACAGCGGTTGAGATTCTGCAACTCCGTGCCCCTGCCCTCAGTTGCAGAAGCGGGTTTAGCCGGCGGCGGGCTCTACAACTTTGGACAGCCTTGCTGTACAGTGCCACAGTATAACGAGGCCCCTACTTGACCTGCTGCAGACCACCCGCGCCGCACGTGTCCGACTCGGCGCGGTTTCTGTTTGCAGCAGCTCTGCGCTGCCAAGTGCAGCTGCTCTGGAACCAGTAGCGTACCAACTATTTCTTTAGAGGGAGGGGGGGGGGGGGGGGGCGGCAAGCAAACCCATTTACTGATTTCGTCTTTCAGCAAAACCGTTAAGAATACATGTATACCAATAGTGTGGGAAGGAGTGTTAGGCAATCAGCGCCATCTTGTTCTACAGAGAGAAACAGCTCATTGATACCAGCATAGACCCAGTTTTATAGGTCGTGCTCTTGAAAACAATTAAGTTGCTTTGAATTTTAAAAATACATCATTTATCTGGGAAGACATTCGTCCTACTTCTCTTTGAAACCATTTACGAAAGGGAGTTCATATTTGCTGTAGACTGCAATATTAATCTGCCAGAGAGAAACCTTTTGTTATTCTTACTATCTTACAAACACTGTACATTACATCTTAATTAAAAAAGAAAAACATAATTTGTTTGAAAATAAGATCCCATTCATTTTGTTTTTATTTAGTCAAAAAAAAAAAAAATCTTCATTTGTGTGGCCATGTTGTCCGTAGTTACTTTACAATTCTTGAAGGTATTTTTGTTCCGCCGTTGCAACTACAAAGTACATGTTTATTTTCACCAGACGCGTTTCGCTTTATTGAGGTAAAGCATCATCAGTGGTCTGTAATTATGTTATTTACATTTTGATTTGTTTTAAGATCGAAAAACAGTTCGTTAACTATATGTTGGTTTGCATTCCCAGTGATTTTCGCTTGATTCTCGCTTACATGGGGAAATGCCGTCTACCAGATCATCGTTGATGTTTTTCTTTTTTAGACACTAGTAGTTGTGGTCTGATGTTTAGTTGTCCTGCAGCACTATGCATTTCTTTTGGTTTTCGCACCACACTTTTTCGCACACCACTGTTTACTGTTGGTTTATAAATAGACTGAAACATAATTAAATAGACGTAACACATGCAACAATTCAAAAGCAAAAAACGATGTAGGTCAAAAACAAACTAATGGCAAGGATAGATTGGCAACACTACAAAACACAAACCACAACATATACTTAGAAGTATAAAAACAAGCAGTAAACAGTGGTGTGCGGAAAAGTTTGGTGTGAAAAACATAAGAAATGCATAGTGCTGCAGAACAACTAAAAATTAGACTGCACCTACCGGTGTCTAAAGAAGAAAAACATCAACGATGTGCTGGCAGAGGACATTTCCCGACGTAAGCGAGAAATCAAGCGAAAATCACCTCAAGTGCACACCAACTTATAGTTAACGAACTGGTTTTCGATCTTAAAACAAATCAAAATGTAAATAACTTAATTACAGACCACTGATGATGCTTTACCTCAATAAAGCGAAACGCCTATCGTGAAAAAAACACGCGTTTTGTAGTTGGCACGACAGAACAAAAATATCCTCACGGAAAAAATTTTATGTACAATTTCCAAATGTAGTTTTCGTTTCGACAATTCTGGAAAAAAATTCTTTCATGACATCCATAAGATTAATTTTTCCAGCCCTGTCTTGATGAACATGGAGGAGGAGTAGGTGTGTCTCGACGGAGTCATTGTTGATGTGAGGCCTGTTTTAAGTCACTTTATTTTACAGGCCCGTCTTGATCCGTCTTGAGCACTTACTATGTACCTACATGTTTAGTTTGACGGTCATAGGGAAATGTAAAAAAAATTATGTTATCAAGACGGACCTGTAAAATAAAGTACCAAATATATGATCACGGACTCATTTTCAGACTTTGTCTTCAATTGATCTGTTATAAGCCGTCTCAAGGCGCTGAATGACCTCTCAGATGATGCTGACGATACTGGAACAGTCAGAATCAGAATGATGAGGCGAATAACTTCCGGAAAGAGTTCTTTAACCCTATCAGAGTTGGTTTGTTCGTAGAGTGCGGCGGACATCGTATTAGCGGCGAGCCAGGTCAGGCGTACCGGCTGCTATTTGAGCGTTGTTGGCCGGTGTTTGTCATTTTCGACAGGACCACACGCGACTTGTGCCTGCGTGACTGCCAGACTAAACTGATCAAAAAAAGTTTTTTGCACCACCTGCATATCTGCAAATGTGTGTGTACTTAGGTTCAAGGGGAATCAAACAGTAAGTAATGAGGGTGGTGGTAATACTTGTTTTGAACAGTATATTAATACGCAGGTGCAGAGGATAACTGTTAACAATGTAAACGGACAGCAAATTCGCTTTTTTACAGTCAAGATTTCTGTCTTAAGTCTGGCGCGCCTCCCCCAAATTCGGCGCTGTGGCCACTCTTAGTTCGGCCATACGACATAGGACTCGATCAGTCTCAACTGCTGTTCAAAAGTGCTGTGCTGAGTTTGCTACATATACATACAGAAGCGAGCGAGGTGCCGCAGTGGTCAGCACACTGGAATCGCATTCGGCAGGACGACGGCTCAAACCCGTCTCCGGCCATCCTGATTTAGGTTTTCCGTGATTTCCGTAAATCGTTTGACTGATGACCATAGATCTTAAGTCCCATAGTGCTCAGAGCCATTTGAACCATTTGAACCCTAAATCGTTTCAGGCAAATGTCGGGACGGTTCCTTTGAAAGGGCACGGTCGGTTTCCTTCCCCCATTGCTTCCGAATCCGAGCTTGTGTTCCGTCTCTAATGACCTCGTTGTCGACGAGACGTTAAACACAAACCTCCTCCTCCATATACATAACAGAAGCTGTCCCCCCATTAGGAGGCACAGGCTGAAAAACGGGACGAAGGGGGAGGACAGAATGTAGTAGGAGTTATAAGACGCTTCAGTCAAATGCAAAAATCATTGCCAACAATAATACTGAGCCCATATTTCTTGACGGCAGCATAGTTTATTCACTGGCACTGCTTATAGATCAAATAAAACTCCAAGTGAATTTGTGGGGGGGGGGGGGGGCGGGGGTGGACGGTAACCATGTCTCGCCCCCCCCCCCCCACCCCCAGAGTTTGAAGTGAAGTGTGAGGGCGGGGGGGGGGGGGGGAGGGAGGGACTGTCACTCCTGACACCTTCCCTCCCCCCTCCTCCACGCCCAGTTAATACGCTATTGTCTGGTATGTCGTTGACATGAGCTGTTCTGCATTTAAAAGCGACGCAAGCGAAACTTCATTACCCTAAGTGCTATACATTCTGACGTGACACACCTATAGAGCTCATTTCGTTGACAGTTACTCCTCTCTTTGCGGATGGTGAACTGTTTCATCAGTATTACTGTATTAATTTGATGATTGGTTGGGTGAAGTTCGTTAAGTATAGTGGACTGACATGTCAGCATTAGGTTATTAAATCCTTTGTCAAAGGTATTACTACGTTATAGTAACAAAATAATGACCGGGATTCGATAAAAGCTACAGCTTTCATCAATGCTTCAGTCTTAGACGACTTTTCCTACTCCGGAGTTTCTGTTCACTGTACTTGTAAGACGCGACAGTAAAATTCAGTGCAGTAATTTGTCTTCCTTTCGCATACTTCCTCCAGCAGAGTGTTTACAACGGATAACTTCGGAAGACTCCGCAGAAACGAATACCACGGTGGCACGCGCTCGAAAACAGGCAGTGGTGGGATAAATGACCGGTTTTGGCAACTTACTGGTCAGTCGGTTTTCTTTTTTTTTTTTTTTTTTTTTAGTCAGGTTTTTTTCAGTCGAATGAAACGACTGGATGAAACTAGTTATATGCCAGTTTTTGACTTGGTCTCCGGATTTGAGTATTTTCATTTACATACTTTTTTCACCGTTCTCGGTTATACATCATCCGTGACTAGTATTGTCAGATCTTTCAGAGACAAACCAGATCCTTTAAAAAAGCGAACTCCCATGTGTAAAACGACTTTAAATATATGCTGAGGTGACGAAAGTCTTGGGATACCTGTTAATATCACGTCAGTCCTCCTTTTGCCCGGCATAGTGCAGCATCAGTCTACTCGACGTAAAGTATGTCAGCGAGGAGAATGATTGCAAAAAGTTTGAAATTATAAAGATGGTTGGAAGTCTCTATGTGCTCTCATTATGAAACACTGGATGAATATAGTCAGGGTAATCTGCGCTCCATTCTAAGCAAAAGCAATTTTTTGACACATCTCAGTGTTTAGGATGCCATATCACGTGAAATATGCTAGTTTTTCACGCATCTAAATGTCTCTGACATAATACCTCCTCAACTGTGTGTCGTGCAATGATAGAATTTTGCAGGCACGTTGAGTCGTATGTTCGACACCGTCTGGAAAACGTGTTGTGAATAGATTTACTAGTAACGAAGTATAAAATGAAAATGTAATATCTGATGCTGAAATTTTACTGCATGAATAACATAAATGTAGTAGGCGATAACCGTTTTTCCTTCCGTCATTTTTGTGGTGGGTGTCAGCGAGAACTACTTCAGGTTTGAAATTATGTGTAAACTTTATTGGAAGTCTCCAAGTGCTCTCATTCTCAAACAATGGATGAGTCCCGGTATTTGCGTGTCGTGATTCGCATTGCCTCAAGACGCACAGTTTCTAGCTGTAATAGTTGTCTTATTGTGTGAAACTTTTAACGGAACATTATAGTTCTTGATGAGTAAATTACGACAAGATTTTAAGTTTTAAATTCGGACAATAACCGCGAAAAATACTGAATTTCAATTTTTGTTGCTCCTAGAAGACATTAGATAGGCAACCTGTAACTGGAAAGGCAAGGTCTTGATTTTTATGCTGGTGGTGTTGTACAAGAGGGACGTAATATCTGAAATCAAAAAGGTACTTACGTATCACGGACAAAAAGCTAAAGTATGCCTAAATAAGAACGTAAGTAGAGAAATTGTTGGATGTAACCACAATGAAATTTTCACTCTGCAGCGGAGTGTGCGCTGATGTGGATGTAACGTCCGCCAGTTGTGCAAAACATCGTTTTTTCAAAGTTCCCAAACATGTTTCAGCACCTCTGTGCCATTATCAGTGGGTTTCTGTTTTATTTAATTTGCAATGTTAACATTTTTACTAAAAGATTACAAAGTTACGGAAATATTTAGTTCAAACGACTATTTGTTTCTGTTAGTTACTATCTTTCCAGTCACGATGTTGATGAGAAATTTTATTGGGAGTTAACATATCATTTTATGTTTTAAACATGATTTGTGTATAGTGTGTATTGAACTGGGGACCTAGAAACGACGTCCCCGCCGTAGCCCTCACTGGTTCACAACGCCACAACAGGTTTCAGCAGTCCACGCACCCCACCGCCGCGCCACGCCGCACCTGCCCGCCCCCCACCCCCCCCTCCCCCTCCCCCCCCACCCCCCCCCCTCCCCCTCCCCCCGGTAATGGCTCATACCAGACGAGTGTAACCCCAAATGTTTGCGTGGTAGAGTTGGGGTTGGGTTGGGTTGTTTGGGGAAGGAGACCAGACAGAGCAAGGTCATCGGTCTCATCGGAATAGGGAAGGATGGGGAAGGAAGTCGGCCGTGCCCTTTCAAAGGAACCATCCCGGCATTTGCCTGGAGCGATTTAGGGAAATCATGGAAAACCTAAATCAGGATGGCCGGACGCGGGATTGAACCGTCGTCCTCCCGAATGCGAGTCCAGTGTCTAACCACTGCACCACCTCGCTCGGTGCGTGGTAGAGTAATTATGGTGTACGCGTACGTGGAGACAGTGTCTGCGTAGCAATCGTTGACGTAGTGTATGTAACTGAGGCGGAATAGGGGGAACCAGTCCGTATTCGCCGAGGCATATGGAAAGCAAACCACAGGCTGGCCGGCACACCGGACCTCGACGCTAAGCCGCCGGGCGGATTCGGGAAGCAGCGCGTTAGACTGCGCGGCTTGCCGGGCAGGCTAAAATATAATTTAGTTTGTCGTGATATTTCGCACATATATTCGCACCTACTTACGTTTTTGTGTGGTGAGCCCTTTTTTCAGCATCCTGATGAGGTGTCGTGAAGCACACGTAAATACAGCACATTTTTCAGAAATTTGGTCATAAAAAGCACTTTACACTTCACCAATACACACTGTAATCGTGGTGGTTGTGTATCCTCGCCCAGACAGTGTCATTTCGTTTACCAGTAAGTTTGGCGCCAGATTTGAATTTTGTTTACATTTGATCTCTCTCTCTCTCCCTCCCTACCCCTGTGTGTGTGTGTGTGTGTGTGTGTGTGTGTGTGTGTGTGTGTGTGTGAGAGAGAGAGAGAGAGAGAGAGAGAGAGAGAGAGAGTGTGTGTTCTGTACGCTTCTTAGCTGTTTGTGTTGTCTTTTATTTGGTGTTCCTTTAGTGTGTAAAAAAATCGCGACAAACTAAATTACGTTTAAAGCATAGATTGACAGGTTAACCCCCAATAAAATTTCTCATCAACATCGTTTGGTTGCAGATAACAACCTACCAGTACGAAATAATACGCAAGTGGTCCTGCAAAACCATGCAAACCGAATGTAAAGATATTAACTAACAGAAACAAACAGTCGTTTGAACTAAATATTTCCGTAATTTTGTAATCATTCAGTAAAAATATTCACATTACAGATTAAATAAAACAGAAACACACTGATGATGTCGCAGAGGTGCTGAAACCTGATGAGTAAATAAATAATCTTATTTCAATGGAATTTATTTCAACATTGAAAAAGTCAGAATTGTCTGACGAAAAAAATAATTTTTGAAGTTATTTGGCACTTACTAAGAAAACGGGATGCAAGCGACAAATCAAAAAGGCGCTATTACTGCGTCCTAGATATTGTTTTAAATGTTTGCAAGTACATATATTCACGAGCAAATAAATGTATATGTTCTGAAATGACACTCCTATTCATTCAGTACTCAGGCATACGCTTCTGCTGTACGATGTTCGACAACAATTTCCAATACGAATTCTGCTTTAGTGATTAATAAACTCTGTAATCATTGCCTCTTCCTACATTTTTTTACTATAATTCGATTTTTTCATAAAAGGGATAGTCGCTCATAACCTCACTTTCGCCGTTCAGATGCCAAACTGCACAGCCGATAGCTCTCAAAACACCGGCAGTTTTGGGATGACCTACAGTTCCCACTACTTCGTGCAAACGTGATGTCATTTTGACGTCACACGCTGTATCGAAGACGGAAAGTCGTGTATCGATTCTCGTGACGTCCGAAACAATTAACGCTCACCTCAAGTAGAGAGAACTGGAGGTTAAGCTTTTTCTTTGCTCAGGTACATTAACGTCAATGTTAGTCGTTTATAAATGTGTAAAGTTGTGCATTCATGGGGTCTGTACTGTGGATAAGGGATAAATTAAAGTTTTGCAAAGAATTAACTCCAAAACGTTCTGAAAAAATTGTACCATTTTTTCAAAAATGCCTTCATCAACCCTGAAAGTGAAATGATTTACTTATTTACAAGCAAGAAAAAACTGGAGCCAGCAAGCATTGAACCCAATAACATGTATATTAAATAGTATTCATTAAGGTGTCTCAGTAAAATAAGCTTATTTTTAGAATCTCTGAAAACTAATTTAATGAGGTAGCCTGTAATTATAAAGGATGGGTAGCTATTCTAGCGGACGAATTTAAGCAACAACTCGTTTCTCTTACTCTCAATGAATAAATGCTGTTTCAAAGCACGAAACATTGAGAATCTCTCGAAAACGGGTAAGATTTGCTGTAACAAAATTATGAAAAACGTCGTATTGGTGGTTAAAGATTTACTTTAATTGAAGACGTTTTTGTTTGGCAGAGAAGTGTCGTAAAAGAACTAGCTCGTAAATTTTCTGTTATTCTTTATAGATGGCTCTCACTTTTAATTCTTTTTCAAATGTAGCAGTCTTTACGCTTTTTATTCTGAGTGGTAGTTTGTTTTAGCAGATGATCAATGTGTTTTGAATATTTATTCACATTTGCGTGTTTCATGCTTAATTTGTAAATTGTTGACAATAACAATTCACTACTGAAAGAGAGAGAGGGAGAGAGAGAGAGAGAGAGAGAGAGAGAGAGAGAGAGAGAGAGTGAGTGAGCACTCATATTTACATAACATTTAATATTCAGAATGTAGGAAAAGATAGATTACTAGTTATCGTAAAGATAACACGCTGAGTTGCAGACAGGCTCAATTAAAAGACGCATACACATTAGCTTTCGGCCACAGCCTTCAACGGAAGAAGAGAAACACACACCATTCATTTATACAGGCAAACACACCTTACGCACACATGATCGCCAACTTCGGCAGCTCGGGCCAGAATGCAAAATGCTTGTGCTTGCTTGTGTGAATGAATGGTGTGTGTTTCTCTTTTCCCGATTGTACCAGACCCTTTTAAAAACATGAAGGCGAAGAAAGTTTCAGATACGGCAGGGCGCGAAGCATTCCGTAACTCAACGCTTGTAACCACTGCTCCACGATGAACTAGCGAAAGTTTGCCTAACTTACTGTAACTTTGATCTCATGGCGGCTTTAGGCATGATGTTTAAATTACAATAAATCGTAACAAGAATGTTTTTTATAAATCTTCAGTCTGTCATTGCCCTGAAACGGGAATTCAATATGGTGTTTCCCAAAGACCCAGCGTGCAATATTAACGAAAGTCGATAGAAGTTCCCACAGTCTTCTATGCTTGCGTGTGCGTTAAAAATGACGTCATGTTTACACAATGTCTTAAGAAGTGTGGGTTACCCGCAGTTTTGAGACTGATGTGTTAACGATAACGACCACGAGAAATACACGAGACTCAGAACGCGAATTAAACGCGGGGGGCGCTGCAGTAGACTCACTTGTAGCGTGTAAAAGGGGCTAAGATGTTGTGCCCGTAATAGTACAGGGAAGGCATTAATTTCCAACAATAGAAACTACTTAATTTTACGGGCGTGCCACTCAAAGCGTTAAACAGACAGTCACGGAAACAGCCTGTCAAACATGTTTGTGCGTAAAACAGTTTTCGTTGTTGAGAAACTGACATTTGTTGTGTCGCGCGTAGGTGGCGTAGGCACGTAACGTTAGCGACAGACCCGGACGGTGCACAAGTCCCGCCCAATCACCCCCCTCCACACCAAACCATATCCTAAGCTCCGCCCATGGTCTGCCGCATATTCCAACATCGAAGTTGTTCGTATCACAGATATGCCAGTCATAACAAGGGAGAAAATCAGTAGTTAGTACGAAATACAGTTTTTCCGGTACCATTGTGAAAAGAATTAGAAACATGTTCACTGAATATGCGAGTTGAAAAATCATCAATAAGAATGAAAAATAAAAATGGTATCCACACTGTCTGTTTTATCTCATGAGCTTTCATCTGCACTATATCAAAACATCTGATATTTGTTAACTGCAGTGAGCGCAAATTTCCGTCACCTCGCGTAGTGTTAGAAATTGTGTTGGGAAATATTAATTGGTAGTATCGCCAAGGATGCTGTCCATTATCTCGATTGTCTAAAGTCAATGTTGTGCATAAACAAGGCAAAGTCGATGTCTTGGTTTGTTTCTGATTACCTCTTTAAGGCTAAAGAATATAAGAGTGGGATAATGTAGAAATGCGTAATGCAAGGAGTCAGATATTTATACAGTGACATTCTTCATTAATATTTGCCTGTGTAATGGGTGAATTTTTACTTGTGAACTCTTATGACTGCTTGCTTATAGCAGACACGAGATTACTTTGAGTTCTTCAGTGTTTGAGAGCTTTAGAGCTGCCTATCGTTAAATATATATACATAATTTCGTCAGTGTCATTCCAACACATCTTATCGTACTTTAATGTCTGTTAGATATCAGTTTTGACAGTAGTTGGCCACAATAGTCCAAATTAGGTGCCTTGTGTATGATAACTTTATTGAGAGTGCATATCTATGTTTCATTTTGGCAGTATTACACAAACTGCTAAGAAGTACTAACAGCACAACACTGCTAGTATGAACAACCGCGATCAAACAAAAAACGACGAACAAAAACACGACAGCGACGGGGACTACCCTTCGACCATAAATATAATAGACTGGCCCTGACGTCATTTTCGTGGCTCCAACATCTCTGGGCTAAAGTCACGTGAATGTTGGCAAAACATGGTTGTTTCGTCTTGCGCTTATGGCTGTACTCAGCGTTTTGTCGGGGGAAATGGCATTACATTTCACGTGTGTTTCTGTGATAGTGCAGATGCGTTTATTGAAATCTGCTGAAGTGACTTTTATATGTTTTTTACACTTGAAATAGAGTATCACGTAAATTAAAGTGTTGAAAGTGATGCCTGTAAAGCCAGACTCATATTACATTTTGGAAAGTATCTGTGATAATTCGGTTACAGAAGAAAGTATAACTGTTTCTCGTTCCTAAGCATAGGTTCACTAAGGATGAATACCGAAGGCAGCTTTGGATACAGACCCTGAAACGGGAAACTTTAAGCCCTCTGCACATACGCGCCTTTTTGTATATACAAGTGAGATTATAATAAGGTAAGAGCACATATAGTCGACACATGAAGAGAATTTTTTCTACCTTCTAATACTATTAAATAAATGTAGGCTCCAAAATTATTTTCTGAGACTTCAAAGTCTCACCTTTCATCTAAAATATCATTTTTTTTAAAACTGTTAGTTTAAACTTTTGTAAAAATAGTAGGAACTGAACCTTTGAAGTGCACCTAAAATTGATACCCTAAAATGGACCTGCTCCTAAAGTCGACAATTTTGGCACCTATAGTTGACATAATTCCCATATCCCATTTTCTAATTAGTGACTAGAGCTCAAAACGCGGCGAATCCAATATTTAAAGTTTTGACGCGAGCCCACTCTTACTGTTTAAAAGAATTTTAACGACATTTTACTTGAATTGATAGTTTATAGTAATTTCGTCTCGCTGCCCACCAGAGGGGCGTTCGATGTATTTGTTAGATTTTATAAGTGGTACTGTGAACAAATCAAGGTCAAATGTAGTTCTGACGTAATTTTTCGGAAATAAAAAAGTAATTTTTGTTGGAAGCGTTTGGCAGTCAACTGAGAAATGTGGGTAAAATACGATACAAACATAGGATGGCAGACCGCTGATTTGAAATCCCGCCACGTTTTGCCAACAGTCACGTGGTTTGTGTTGGAGCCACACCAGCCCTATAGCTTCTGCACAGCAAGGCCAGTCTACTAGTATCTATGGTCGAAGAGACTACCAAAGATCATATTGATGTGCTCTTGTTTGGTGTGGCGGGGGTAGGTGTGGAGGGGGTAAATGGGCGGGGCTTGTGCAAATGTCCGGGGCTGCCGCTAACGTTTCCTGACGTAGGCGCGGTGTTTTTGTTTCAGGAGATACAGGTGACACCGGCAGAGGACGACAGCGGATGCGCGGCGTCAGAGCTGAAGGAAGGAGAAGATGGCTGCTCCGAGGCGTGGCGCTGGTGGCGCTCGCTGGGCAGCCCGCGCTTCGTGCTGGCGCCAATGGTGGACGCCAGCGAGCTGGCGTGGCGGCTGCTGAGCCGCGAGCTGGGCGCGCAGCTCTGCTACTCGCCCATGCTGCACGCCGCCGTCTTCGCGCGCGACCCCAAGTACCGCCGCGACGCGCTCGCCTCCTGCCCCGAGGACCGGCCGCTCATCGTACAGGTCTGGCCGCAATCGACCAATACAGAGCGCCGTTAAAAGAAAATATCATTAACTACCGAGTGGTTATAATTAAAGTGCAACTACTCACGGAGGTCCAGTGTGTGCTGTAATTATCGTATGGCAGCGATTTCCTGTCAGAGAGGTCACAGTTCGTAGTAACTGACGGAAAGTCATCGAGTAAAACAGAAGAGATTTCTGGCGTTCCCCAAGGTAGTGTTATAGACCCTTTGTTGTTCCTTATCTATATAAACGATTTGGGAGACAATCTGAGCGGCCGTCTTCGGTTGTTTGCAGATGATGCTGTCGTTTATCGACTAATAAAAGTCATCAGAAGATCAAAACAAACTGCAAAACGATTCAGAAAAAATATCTGAACGGTGCGAAAAGTGGCAGTTGACCCTAAATAACGAAAAGTGTGAGGTCATCCACATGAGTACTAAAAGGAACTCGTTAAACTTCGGTTACACGATAAATCAGTCAAATCTAAAAGCCGTAAATTCAACTAAACACCTGGGAATTACAATTACGAACAACTTAAATTGGAAGGAACACAGAAAATGTTGTGGGGAAGGCTAACCAAAGGCTGCGTTTAGTGGCAGGACACTTAGAAGTAACAGACCTACTAAGGAGACTGCCTACACTATGCTTGTCCGTCTTCTTTTACAATACTGCTGCGCGGTGTGGGATCCTTACCAGGTAGGACTGACGCAGAACATCGAAAAAGTTCAAAGAAAGGCAGCACGTTTTGTATTATCGCGAAATATGGGAGAGAGTGTCACAGAAATGATACAAGATTTGGGCTGGAAATCATTAAAAGAAAGGCGTTTTTCGTTGCGACGGAAACTTCTCACAAAATTCCAATCACCAACTTTCTTCTCCGAATGCGAAATTATTTTGTTGGCACCGACCTACATAGGGAGGAATGATCACCACGATAAAATAAGGGAAATCAGAGCTCGAACGGAAAGATATAGGTGTTCATTCTTTCCGCGCGCTGTACGAGATTGGAATAATAGAGAATTGTGAAGGTGGTTCGATGAACCCTCTGCCAGGCACTTAAATGTGATCTGCAGAGTATCCATGTACATGTAGATTTGCTAATGTGTTAATGCGGAAGCGATTTACTCTGGAAAAAAAAGTTCCAGTTTTGGCCACCAGGTGCAAATCTGGCGTTGTACAGCATCACGTCGATGTCTCCAGTGCTCGTATTGAACAAACTGTCTATGTAGCAGTTAATAATAAAATTAATATTATGCCTTTGCCACTTGTTTGCATTTTTCTGACCACGTTCTGTCCCTAATCCATTACATACGGAAGCGTTTCCGTATGTTTATCTTGCTGTGCGGCGCCAGATTAGCGCCTGGTGGCCAAAACCAGAACTAATTTTTTTGCAGTATAAATCGGTTATGCATTAACACATTAGCATATCTTCCAAGTTTCGCTGCCATACGACAATTACAGCCTACACTGGACGTCTGTGAGAAGCTGCACTTTAGTTGTAGCCACCTGGTACAACATACGTTATTGTCCATATATATCAGTTGCTGTCATCAAACTGCGGCCAATGGGCCACATGCTGAGCGAATCAAGTATTCGTGCGGCCCGCGGTTCCAAGCTGTGTTTTATAACAATAGGCGTCTAGCAAGCCAACGGCCTTGCCACAATGATAACACCGGTTATTGTCAGGTCACCGAAATTAAGCGCTGTCTGACTTGTCTAGCACTTGGATTGGGTGACCGTCCGGTCTGCAGAGCGCTGTTGGCAAACGGGGTGCACTCAGCCCTTGTGAGGCCAATTGAGGAGCTACTTAACTGAGAAGTAGTGACTCCAGTCACGAAAACTGAAAATGGCCGGGACAGCGGGGTGCTGACCACATGTCCCATGCCCCTCCGTATCCGCTTCTGGTGACTCCTATCGTCTGAGGATGACACGGCGGTCGGTCGGTGCCGTTGGGCCTTCCGAGGCCTGTTCGGACGGAGTTTAGAGTATGCATCTAGCAACTAACAGCTGCATCCAAAAGCATAAAGTACCGTTAACAGATTCTTGAGACAATACATTTGTAGAATGCCGTAGCCCGATTTCCCAGAAACTCCACTCACAAGAACCCCTTGAGTTCCAGGTCGCAAAAGGCCAATGATGTTTACGGCATTCGACGTCCCACATATTGTCTATCAGGCAGCCACAATACTGGCTGCTAATGACAACAGGGGACGGGATCGGAGCACAGCATGAGGCTACGGAGTGTAATTGAACTGCTTAGTCGACGAGTAATTCACAACAATGCTACAGTGCTAGTGGTATTGTGATACAGAGCAGAGCAATGGCAACGGTAAACAAAGTAAACACTGCATTATATCTACAACCAACAGCTGCCGAAGTTGACATTTCGTCAGAAAATAGCCCAAGGAATTTCGCAGAGTGAGAAAGAAGTGCGAGATGAAATATTACCGTTTCTCCAAGATGAAAATTAGAAATTTGTGGAAAGGTCTTATGGGACCAAACTTCTGAGGTCATCGGTTCCTAGGCCTACACACTACCTAATCTAACTTAAACTAACTTAGGTCATGAACAACATACATATCCGTGACCGAGGGAGGACTCGAACCTCCGACGGGGGCAGCCGCACGGATCTTGACAAGGCGCCTGAGACCGCGCGGCTACCCCGCGTGGCTCTCCAAGATGAGTCAGTGGAAGGTGTGTTATTGTATACGCTCGACTGTGCGGACAATCTAAATGAGGAGTACAACGATGACGATATGTGCTTAACAAGCGAAAGTGATATTGAAACGGGTGTCGATCCACGTAGTTCATCATCCTTGTCGGACTGGGAGCCACAAATGCCGTCCCCAGTGAAATGTAGTAAAGAATGGAAGATCATCTACAGCATAGTGAAAAAAAAAATATGAACAGTTTTCGAATAAGTCCATAGCAATAAGACCGTGTAGTGTATAAGAAAAACTACGTATATTCAAGGGAAGACAAGGCACACTGGTTACAAAAATCGTTGTTTGCGCGTTTCAAGGATGCTCGACACTATTTACAAAAATGGTTCAAATGGCTCTGAGCACTATGGGACTTAACATCTGAGGTCATCACTCCCCTAGAACTTAGAACTACTTAAACCTAACTAACCTAAGGGCATCACACACATCCATGCCCCAGGCAGGATTCGAACCTGCGACCGTAGCGGTCACGCAGTTCCAGACTGAAGCGCCTAGAACCACACGGCCACACCGGCCGGCTCACTATTTACAGTATGTGCATGATAGTGACTTATTACGTTAGGCACATCAGAATACGCGCGATATACCCTGACGCGCCAAAGAAACTGGTGTAGGCATGCGTATTCAAATACAGAGGTATGTAAACAGGCAGAATACGTGCTGCGATCGGCAACGGCCATATAGTACAACAAGTGTCTGGCGCAGTTCTTAGGTCGGTTACTGCTGCTACAATGGCAGTTATCAAGCTTTAAGTGAGTTTGAACGTGGTGTTATATTCGGCGCACGAGTGGTAGGAGGCTCTGTAATGGTGTGCGGAGTGTGCAGTTGGAGTGATATGGGACCCCCTGACACGTCTAGACACGACTCTGACAGGTGACACGTACGTACGCAACCTGTTTGGTCACCTGCATCCGTTTGTGTCCATTGTGTATTCCGACGGATTTTGGCAATTCCAGCGGGACATTGCGACACCCCACACGTTCAGAATTGCTACAGTGTGATCCATGAACACTCTTCTGAGTTTAAACACTTCCGCTAGCCATCGAACTCCCCAGACATGAACATTATTGAGCATATCTGTGATGCCTTGCGACGTGCTGTTCAGAAGAGATCTCCACCCCCTCTTACTCTTACGGATTTATGGACAGCCCTGCAAAATTCATGGCGTCAATTCTGCGTGCTCGTAGGGACCCTACACGATATTAGACAGGGTACCAGTTTCTTTGGCTCTTCTGTGCAGATTAACAGTGATTTCAAAGGAAGCAGTGGGTGGTTGTATAACTTCAAACAGTGCTACAAAACTAGAAGACGTGTAATAACGAAATTTCAAACAAAACTTCAAGTTGTGGATGCACGGCAAACTGCGGAATCAGCCCGAAAATTTGTAGCTGAGATAAACTTATCCCATCGTTCAGTACTGGAATTTGTTTTCAACTGCCACCAATCGGGATTCGAAGAGGAAATGGCTATAGAAGGAACGCTAAAAGTTAGAGGTTCCAAGACAGTTGTATCTAGATCAACTAACATCAATGCCTTAAAGCATTAGTATACAAGTATCCCCACTGTTAATCTGCATGATAAATTGGCTGGAAAGTTATTTATCTGCTGCGAGTATTTTGGAACCCTCCCGGTTCTTTCTCGTGTGCGTGATCTTGCAGGGTCGGTAGGCAACATGTATGTCAGTGCAAGCAAGAAGAGTGGGAAAATGGGCGTAAGGGAACTACAGATATGGTATGAGCACTACTTTTAGCGGATAGTTGATCAAAATAACTTGCTTGTGCTTGATTCGTGGTGTGCGTTCTCATCACCATGCGTTCTTTAAGACTGGATACCTAGCTGAACGTTAACTCCCAAGGAGTTCGCATTCGAGCTTGATTTTGCGAACTTTTGTGATCACTGTGGCGCACGGTTTTTCATTTGGTGTTCGTGGTGCAAGTTAATGGTTTGTTTTGAACATTTCTTAAATGTCGACGATGTCCATTTTGTGAAGTGTAATATATGCATCCCGTAGAAGGTTGGTCTTTGCACCTCCAGGACACTCATTTATGTCGCTCTCCTGACGCGCATGGTGAGTCATTAGCAGCTAATATTTTTCTCGTCGTAATTGTTAACACAACAGTTTCAAATGAGACTTCCTGGCAGATTAAAACTGTATGCCGGACCGAGACTCGAACTCGGGACCTTTGCCTTTCGCGGGCAAGTGCTCTACTAACTGAGCTACCCAAGCACGACTCACGCCCCGTCCTCACAGCTTTACTTCTGCCAGTATCTCGTCTCCTACCTTCCAAACTTTACAGAAACTCTCCTGCAAACCCTGCAGAACTAGCACTCCAGAAAGAAAGGATATTGCGGAGACATGGCTTAGCCGCAGCCTAGGGGATGTTTCCAGAATGAGATTTTCACTCTGCAGCGGAGTGTGCGCTGATGTGAAACTTCCTGGCAGATTAAAACTGTGTGCCGGATCAGGACTTGATCTCAGGACCTTTGCCTTTCGCGGGCAAGTGCTCTCATTCTGGAAACATCCCCCAAGCTGTGGCTAAGCCGTCTCCGCAATATCCTTTCTTTCAGGAGTGCTAGTTCTGCAGGGTTCGCAGGAGAGCTTCTGTAAAGTTTGGAAGGTAGGAGACGAGATACTGGCAGATGTAAAGCTGTGAGGACGGGGCGTGAGTCGTGCTTGGGTAGCTCAGTTGGTAGAGCACTTGCCCGCGAAAGGCAAAGGTCCCGAGTTCGAGTCTCGGTCCGGCACACAGTTTTAATCTGCCAGGAAGTTTCATATCAGCGCACACTCCGCTGCAGAGTAAAATCTCATTCAGTTTCAAATGAACTTCACTAAAGATTGAACTTGCGACCTCGCACTCAAGGGGCTACGTGCCAGTGGACGAGGAGCCAAAATAAGCGATCATGCGTCTCGGCTAATCCATAGATATTCGACTGTTTCTGAGAAGACGATCGCAAAAGTTGTCGACGTAATTTAGACGCCTTTCAGTACGCGATAGGCTGAGCCCAAAGGGGTGGCGTAGTGCCTTGCGTCGCGGCCTATCATTTTTGTGTCCCGTGTTCGAAACCCGATTATTGTTCTTTCTTTTTTCGTTTACCTTCCCATGTCCGTAGAAGGTTACTAAACGAATATTTCTTATCACGTTAGGGGATCCAAGGGCATCATATCAATTGTAAAATTACAACTGAGTTTCACAACAAATATCTTACTTTTATTATATAATTATGTGTTTATGGTATTTTGAGGGATTACAATCTTTTTAAATTTTAGTATTCTTATATTTCATTATTATATCAATTCTTAATTCTTATATTTTATTCTTATGTTTACTCTTCAGGAAGATCTGATGCCGATCGTAGAAAGAGTCGAAACAGAAATTCCGAACACCAAGAGCATCGCACGAAGGTAGGGTTGCCACAGTGACATTTCTTCGTACGAATCTCACGCGGGAAAGAAATGTCGTTGACATTGTTGAAGATTCACGCATTGGCAATAATTTCACGGCAGGCCACGCATAAGGACGAAAGTAACTTTTGCGTGTTGTGCCACAGTCGAGCAGCATAGCTCAGTGAAACTTGGACCATACAAACACTGAAGCGCTAAAAAAACTCGCACGGGCATACGTGTTGTAATGCATAGATGTGTAAGCAGCCAGAATACGGCGCAGCGTTCGGCAACGCCTATATAAGACGACAGGTGTCTGGCGCAGTTGTTAGATCGGTTACTACTGCTACAATGGCAGGTTATCAAGATTTAAGTGAGTTTGAACGTGGTGTTATAGTCGGTGCACGAGCGATGGGACACAGCATCTCCGAAGTAGCCATGAAGTGAGGATTTTCCCGAACGACCATTTCACGAGTGTACCGTGAATATCAGGAATCCGGTAAAATATCAGATGTTCCACATCGCTGCGGCCGGGAAAAAGATCCTGCAAGAACGTGACCAACAACGACTGAAGAGAATCGGTCAACGTGACAGAAAGGCAACCCTTCCGCACATTGCTGCATATTTAAATGCTGGGCCATCAACAAGTGTCAGCGTGCGAACCATTCAACGAAACATCATCGATATGGGCTTTCGGAGCCGAAACCCACTCGTGTACCGCTGACTACTGCGTAACACAAGGCTTTACGCCTCCCCTGGGCCCGTCAACCCCGACGTTGGACTGTTGATGACTGGAAACATGTTGACTGGTCGGACGAGTCTCATTTCAAATTGAAGCGAGCGGATCGACGTGTGCGGGCATGAAGACAACCTCATTAATCCACGGACCCAGCATGTCAGCAGGGAACTGTTCAGACTAGTGGAGGCTCTGTGCAGTTGGAGTGATATGGGACCTCTGATACGTCTAGATACGACTCTGACTGGTGACACGTACCTAAGCATCCTGTCTGATCACCTGCATCCATTCATGTCCGTTGTGCATCCCGACGGACGTGGGCAATTCCAGCAGGACAATGCGACACTCCCCCCCCCCCCCCCCCCCCATGTCCAGAGTTGCTGCAGAGTGGCTCCAAGAACAGTCTTCTGAGTTTAAACACTCCCGTCGGCCACCAGACTCCCCAGTCATGAACATTATTGAGCATGTCTGGAATGCTTTGCAACGTGCTGTTCAGAAGAGATCTCCACCCCCTCGTACTCTTACGGATTTGTGGACAACCCTGCGCGATTCACGGTGTCAGTAGCCTCCAGCACTACTTCAGACATTAGTCGAATCCGTGCCATGTAGTGTTGCGGCACTCCTGCGTGCTCGCGGGGCCCTACACGATCTTCGGCAGATGTACCAGTTTATTTGGTTCATCAGCGTAGAAACCACTGTTACAGTATAGTACAGAAAGTAACTGAAAGAAATACGCACTGAGACGAACGCGAAGGACAGTTTTATTCAGAGGTAATAGTTACATTGAAGTCACCGAGATTCATGATCCTCCAGTGAACGTTACTAAAAGCGGAACATGGTTCTTAATAGGATGTGTGATCACCACAGATGGCAATGCATGCTCTGCAGCGTGCTGCTCTGCTGGCCACAAGATTGATAAGTAGAGTGTGGTACGGCGTTTCATATCCCAACTAGTGTAGTTGACAACTGCTGGACGGTCTTTGGTGCATATGGTAGTGCTGGCCTTCATCTCCACAACGCATCCCACAAGTGCTCGGTGGGATTTAACTCGGGGGAACAGGCAGGCCAGTCCATACGCCGAATATCCTCTCGTTTACCTCTCGACCAGTGTTTTCCTCGTTCTCGTCTGGTGATGGCTATCCAGGAGTCCCTGCATACTCTTGCGCGTTGCGGCCGCTCTGCGGTCTTTGTTTGGACCCCGGGCCATGTTGGGATACCCGGAAATGAAAATGTTGACCGCCTGGCGAAAGATTTGAGGGCAGTCCTCCGCCGACACATTTCCTCGCTTTGGGACGCTGAATGGCGCGGTCTTGCCACCCATAACAAACTTCGTGCCGTCAAGGAGACGACGACTGTGTGGCACTCCTCCTTGCGCGTCTCTCGCAAGGAGTCTGTCGTCCTCTGCCGACTGCGCATTGGGCACACTCGGCTGACGCACGGCCACTTATTGAGCCGTGAGGACCCACCTCTGTGTCGCTGCGGCTCCATTTTATCTGTGGTCCACATTTTATTGGAGTGTCCGCTTTTAGCTGTGCTCAGGCAGACTTTTGCGCTGCCTGATACGCTCCCTGCCCTTTTATCTGACGACCCTGCTATGGCTGGCTTAGTTTTACGTTTTATTCGGGCAGGGGGTTTTTATCGTCTCATCTGAGTGTTTGTTATGTCCTTTTGTGTTGATTCTGGCCTTTGGCCTACGATTTTAGTCTGCGTTTTTATTGTGTTTCCCGGTGGTTGGCTTTTCCTTTTTTTGTTTCTATGGTCGGCCAACCACCGACACACTCTGTGTGATTTTAATTTGTTTTGTCTGATCTCTGTCGGAGTATTTCTTGTCCTGTGTCGTCTGACGTCTTTCCTGTTGTTCGTTTTTATTCTCTTTGGGTGGTTTTAATTTTTATTTGGAAAAAGGGACCGATGACCGTCGCAGTCTGGTCCCTTTAATCCCACAAACCAACCAACCTATCCTCTCGTTTCGTGAGCTCCTCCACCTCCGCAGTTCAATGCGGTCGCGCATTGTCATCCATAAAAGTGAAGGCAGCGGCGAATGAATCCCTGAAAAGACGGAGATGGGGAAGGAATACAGTGAGGCAGTAACATCATGCGGTGAGCCCAAAGATTCGGAGGTCGGTCCGCCTATGCAACATTATGCCTCCTCACGTTACAACACCTCAATCACAAAAACGATCATGTTCGACATATTCCTGGGGTGCATTACGTGTTCCCTCCTCTCGCCGTTTGAGGGTGGGCCCAGCACTGTCAAACTTGATAGTTTTGGTGGGTCAACTGTTACGGTGTGGGGAGGTATACTGTTACGCAAACTGATCTCCAAATCACTGAACAAGATACACTCTCCGGTCAACGTTATTGTGACACTGAAGTCCTTCCCCTTCCGTCTTTTCAGGGGGGCTTTCGACCCTGACTTCCTTTTTATGGATGGCAGTGCGCGACTGCATGCTCCAGCTCAGGTGGGGGAGATCTTGGAACGAGAGGATACTCGGTGAATGGACTGGCCTGCCCATTCCCCGACTCAGATCACATCGAGCACGTATGGGTTGCTTGGGGGGAGACGTATTTAGCACGTCCACAGAAACCAATGATCATCCTGCAGTTGTCAACACACGCTATTAAGAATCACGTCCCGTCTTGAGTAATGTCAAGGGGACCATCTTAAATTGCGGCGACTTCAAAGCAATTATTGCCTTTCGCTCCCTGTATTTTACCCCTGCCACCTTCAGAATTTGAAAGAGAGCATTCCAGTCAACATTGTCAAAAGCTTTCTCTAAGTCTACAAATGCTAGAAACGTAGGTTTGCCTTTCCTTAATCTATCTTATAAGATAAGTTGTAGGGTCAGTATTGCCTCACGTGTTCCAACATTTCTACGGAATCCAATCTGATCTTCCCCCAGGTCGGCTTCTGCCAGTTTTTTCCATTCGTCTGTAAAGAATTCATGTTAGTATTTTGCAGCCGTGACTCATTAAACTGACAGTTCGGTAATTTTCACATCTGTCAACACCTGCTTTCTTCGGGATTGGAAGTATTACATTCGTCTTGAAGTCTGAGGGTATTTCGCCTGCCTCATACATCTTGCTCACCAGATGGTAGAGTTTTGTCAGGGCTTGCTCTCCCAAGGCTATCAGTAGTTCTAATGGAATGTTGTCTACTCCCAGGGCCTTGTTTCGACTTCGATCTTTCAGTGCTCTTTCAAACTCTTCACGCAGTCTCATATCTCCCATTTCATCTTCATCTACCTCCTCTTCCATTTCCATAATATTGTCCTCAAGTACATCGCCCTTGTATAGACTCCTTCCGCCTTTCTGCTTTCCCTTCTTTGCTTAGAAGTGGTTTTCCATCTGAGCTCTTGATATTCTTACAAGTGGTTCTCTTTTCTCCAAAGGTATCTTTAATATTCATGTAGGCAGTATCTTATCTTACCCCTACTGATATATGCCTCTACATCCTTACATTTGTCCTCTAACCATCCCTGCTTAGCCATTTTGCACTTCCTGTTGATCTCATTTTTGAGATGTTTGTATTCCTTTTTGCCTGCCTCATTTACTGCATTTTTATATTTTCTCCTTTCATCAGTGAAATTCAGTATATCTTCCGTTACCCAAGGATTTCTACTAGCCCTCGTCGTTTTACCTACGTGATCCTATGCTGCTTTCACTATTTCGTCTCTCAAAGCTACCTATTCTTCTTCTACTGTATTTCTTTCCCCCATTCTTGTCAATCTTTCCCTAATGCTCTCCCTGAAACTCTCTACAACCTCTTGTTCTGTCAGTTTATCCAGGTCTCATTTTCTTAAACTCCCACCTTTCTGCAGTTTATTCAGTTTTAATCTACAGTTCATAACCAATAGATTGTGGTCAGAGTCCACATCTGCCCCTGGAAATGTCTTACAATTTAAAACCTGGTTCCTAAATCTCTGTCTTACCATTATATAATGTATCTGAATCTTTCCAGTATCTCCAGGGCTCTTCCATGTATACAACCTTCTTTCATGATTCTTGAACCGAGTGTTAGCTATGATTAAGTTATGCTCTGTGCAAAATTATACCAGGCGGCTTCCTCTTTCATTCCTTACCCCCATTCCATATTCTCCTCCTACGTTTCCTTCTCTTCCTTTTCCTACTATCGAATTCCAGTCATCCAAGACTATTAAATTTTCGTCTCCCTTCACTATCTGAATAATTCCTTATATCTCGTAATACATTTCATCAATCTCTTCATCTGCGGAGCTAGTTGGCATATAAACATGTACTACTGTGGTAGGCGTGGGTTTCGTATCTATCTTGGACACAGTAATGCGGTCACTATGCTCTTTGTAGTAGCTTACCCGCATTCCTATTTTTTATTTATTATTAAACCTACTCCTGCATTACTCCTATTTGATTTTGTGTTTATAATCCTGTATTCACCTGACCAGAAGTCTTGCTCCTCCTGTCACCGAACGTCACTAATTCCCACTATATCTAACTTTAACCTATCCATTTCCATTTTTAAATTTTCTAACCTACCTGCCCGATTAAGGGATCTGACATTCCACGCTCCGATCTGTAGAACGCCCGATTTCTTTCTCCTGATAACGACTTCCTGCTGAGTAGTCCCCGCCCGGAGATCCGATTGGGGGGACTATTTTACCTAAGAGGACGCCATCATCATTTATCCATACAGCAAAGCTGCATGCGAACGGGAAAAATTACGGCTGTAGTTTCCCCTTGCTTTCAGCCGTTCGCAGTACCAGCACAGCAAGGCCGTTTTGGTTAGTGCTGCAAGGCTGCCTCTGCAACTACTGAAAAGGCTGCTACCCCTCTTCAGGAACCACACGTTTGTCTGGCTTCTCAACAGATAACCATCCGTTGTGGTTGCACCTACGGTACGGCTGTCTGTATCGCTGAGGCACGCAAGCCTCCCCACCAACGGCAGGGTCCATGGTCTCTAGGGGGATGAAAGTTAGCAGAACAGTAATTCCAATACTGTTTTCTTATGTACGGGTACATTTAGTACAGTAGTTTAGTTCTTTTAAATACTGTTGTGTAGAGTAGACATGCAGTAAAGGCTGTCCTTCCTACAAACTGCATTGACATGTTTTTTTATTATTATTTTTGTTGTTATTGGAGGTAGGCGAAATGCTACGCAGGCAGCGGAACTGTACAGAGAGCGATATCCTGATAAGAACCCACCTTCTCGACGGATGTTTTCTCGTCTTGTTGCGACGCTTCAGGAAATGGGAAGTTTCAACCCCCCATGACAATGCAATCGTCGTAGCACTCGCACAGACGAAGCTGCTGAAGTTATTTTTCTCGCTTCCATTGCTATGAATCCACATGTGAGCTCATGACAGCTTAACACGAGATTGGCATTCCTAAAACCAGTGTACATCGTATTCTTAGACGTCACCGGTTCTGTCCTTACCATGTACACCTACATCAAGAATTGCATGGGAATGATTTCCAGAATCGTGTACAGTTCTGTCAGTGGGCACAGCAGCAAATCCTCGCCAACCTGAATTTCTTCTCCAGTGTTCTATTTACCGATGAATGTACCTTCTCAAACAAAGGACTGGTAAATACAAGGAACATACATTATTTGTCGTGCGACAACTCACGATGGTTTAGACAGGAGGAACATCAGCGTCAATGGAGAGTTAACGTCTGGTATGGGATACGTGGTACTACAATTATTGGCCCCTATTTCATCAATGGTAGTCTAAGCGGCACATCGTATGCCAACTTCCTCAGACGAATTCTTCCTCCTCTTATGGATGAAGTGCCGCTAAGAACCATAATGCTTATGTGGTATCAGCACGATGGATGTCCAGCATGTAATGCCTTGCGTGCACGCCGTGTTCTCAACCGAAGGTATCCTGTCAGATGGATTGGTCGAGGAGGAACAGTTACTTGGCCTGCTAGGTCTCCTGATTTAAATCCTCGGGACTTTTTTCTTTGGGGATGCATTAAAGACGTTGTCTACTGCAATGTTGCAACAACTCCAGAGGACATGCAGGAACGTATCGTGCTTGCTTGTAATTCTCTTCAGCAGGCAACACTGGAAGCAGTAAATAATTCTTTCATTCAACGAGTGCACCAGTGTATCGGTGTCCAGGTTCACCACTTTGAGCACCTTTGAATGTTCTACTCCTGCGCAATGGTACAGGAGAGTCAAAGTCAATTTTGTGTTATGTTTTTACCTGGTTTTCATTTGTTTTTTGACAACTCGAGCAAGTGGACGAGTTTGTGATCCCGGGCTCAAAGTCAGTGTTGTATTATGTAATTAATAACGTTGTGTTTCTGTGAACAGTACACTGTGATACATTTTTGAATAGTTCTTAGAAGAGGATATGAATTACTGAATAAAAAAATACAGAGTGCCATTTAAAAAAGTCGTACCGCTGTTCATATCTTTGTAAAAAACAAAGCTACAACGAAGGCAATCATGCTGATTGATACCCCCCTGAGGGCTAAAGACTATTTGCTTGAAACATTTTGTAATTTGCATCTGGACAAACAGTTATTTAGAGTGGTCAAGATAAATGGGACACGCGGTATAACATCAACTGAAGTTTTTTAGTGTGAAATTAGGGCTTTTGAAATCGTAAGTTGAAAGCCGCCAGTGTGGACAATTTCATCATCTTAGTCGGAACTCCGCACCAACATTTAAAAAGTAAATATAATCAGAGTTATGGGTTTGACACTATTTCCAACAGGTGTACTTCGGCATTACTCGACTTCGTACTCACGCTCTCCGGCCGTCTGTCGTTTGTGGGGTGCAGCCTTCATACTGTGTAAGATGCAATATGATAAAATGTGGGCTGAAATGAAGGCATAACTGCCTCAGCATGTTCCGCACTTGACTGATCTCGAAGCCCTTGTAAAACTTTCACCTGTCTACACAGACAAGCTTACGTCCTCCATTCGTACTATCCCCCACCGTGGCAGCGAGCCAGTGCTCAAATCTTCCTGTTCGACTGCCTCCCGCGCGGTACCTGCAAATGAACAACACATTTATTACGTAATTTTTTAGTTTTGGAGATAGTAACGAAAACTTCATGACTTCCCGTACGCACACGTGCGTGTTGACGATCTTTCTTGTCCAGCCCCTATAGGTGTCGCGGAGGGTGGTTTACGGAGGGTGCCACCGTAGCGGCAGGGCAGAGTGGTGTGTATATGTGTGTGTGTTTGCCTGCCTTGCAGCTGTGCGGCAACTGCCCCGAGACGCTGGTGTCGGCGGCGCTGCTGGCGCAGGACCACTGCGACGCCATCGACGTGAACCTGGGCTGCCCGCAGGCCATCGCGCGCCGCGGCCGCTACGGCGCCTTCCTGCAGGACGACTGGCCGCTGCTCGCCGACATCGGTGAGTCCGGCGCTGACGCCGGTGGCACGCTACGATATTTATTTGATCAAAGTTGATACGTCAAATATTTATGTCAAAGAAATTTGACAGTGTAATAAGGAATACGAGGGTCACTGCAAAAGAAATGCACACGATGTTTTTTTAAAAAAATCCATCTTTTATTCTACACTACTGGCCATTAAAATTGTTGCACCAAGACGAAATTCAGATGATAAACGGGTATTCATTGGACGAATATATTATACTAGAACTGACATTTTCACCCAATTTGTTTGCATAGATCCTGAGAAATCAGTACCCAGAACAACCACCTCTGGCCATAATAACGGCCTTGATACTCATGGGCATTGAGTCAAACAGAGCTTGGATGGCGTGTACAGGTACAGCTGCCCATGCAGCTTCAACACGATACCACAGTTCATCAAGAGTGGTGACTGGCGTATTGTGACGAGCCAGTTGCTCGGCCACCATTGACCAGACGTTTTCAATTGGTGACAGATCTAGAGAATGTGCTGGCCAGGTCAGCAGTCGAACATTTTCTGTATACAGGAAGGCCCGTACAGGACCTGCAACGTACGGTCGTGCATTATCCTGCTGAAATGTAGGGTTTTGCAGGGATCGAATGAAAGGTAGAGCCACGGGTCGTAACACATCTGAAATGTAACGTCCACTGGTCAAAGTGCCGTCAATGCGAACAAGAGGTGACCGAGATGTGTAACCAGTGGCACCCCTTACCATTACGTCGGGTGATACGCCAGTATGGCGATGACGAATACACGCTTCCAGTGTGCGTTCACCGCGATGTCGCCAAACACGGATGCGACCATCATGATACTGTAAACAGAACCTGGATTCATCCGAAAAAATGACGTTTTGCAATTCGTGCACCCAGGTTCGTCGTCGAGTACACCATCGCAGGCGCTCCTGTCTGTGATGCAGCGTCAAGGGTAACCGCAGCCACGGTCTCCGAGCTGATAGTCCATGCTGCTGCAAACGTCGTCGAACTGTTCGTGCAGATGGTTGTTGTCTTGCAAACGTCCCCATCTGTTGACTCAGGGATCGAGACGTGGCTGCACGATCCGTTACAACCATGCGGAAAAGATGCCTGCCATCTCGACTGCTAGTGATACGAGGCCGTTGGGATCCACAACGGCGTTCCGTATTACCCACCGATTCCATATTGTGCTAGTAGTCATTGGATCGCGACCAACGCGAGCAGCAATGTGGTGATAAGATAAACCGCAATCGCGATAGGCTACAATCGGACAATCAGTTCGACGACGTTTGCAGCAGCATGGACTATCAGCTCGGAGACCATGGCTGCGGTTACCCTTGACGCTGCATCACAGACAGAAGTGCCTGCGATGGTGTACTCAACAACGAACCTGGGTGCACGAATTGCAAAACGTCATTTTTTCGGATGAATCCAGGTTCTGTTTACAGCATCAGGATGGTCGCATCCGTGTTTGGCGACATCGGGGTGGACGCACATTGGAAACGTATATTCGTCATCGCCATAGTGGCGTATCACCCCGCGTGACGGTATTGGGTGCCACAGTTACCCATCTCGGTCACCTCTTGTTCGCCTTGACGGCACTTTGAACAGTGGACGTTACGTTTCAGATGTGTTACGACCCATGCCTCTACCCTTCATTCGATCCCTGCAAAACCCTACATTTCAGCAGGATAATGCACGACCGCGTGTTGCAGGTCCTATACGGGCCTTTCTGGATATAGAAAATGTTCGACTGCTTCCCTGGCCAGCACATTCTCCAGATCTCTCACCAACTGAAAACGTCTGGTCAACGGTGGCCGCGCAAGTGGCTCGTCACAATACGCCAGTCACTACTCTCGATGAACTGTGGTATCGTGTTGAAGCTGCATGGGCAGCTGTACCTGTACACGCCATCCAAGCTCTTTTTGACTCAATGCCCAGGTGTACCAAGGCCGTTATTACGGCCAGAGGTGGTTGTTCTGGGTACTGATTTCTCAGGATCTATGCAGCCAAATTGCGTGAAAATGAAATCACATGTCAGTTCTTGTATAATGAATTTGTCCAAGACTACTGATTTATCATCTGCACTTCTTCCTGGTGTAGCAATTTTAATGGCCGGCAGTGTAATTTTCAGCCAAGTGTCCGGATACTTTCGATCACATAGTGCACATTTATTATGCACCAGTATTCCAAGAAGAATCGCAGCTGTATTATGGGCAAATGGGGGTCCAACCCCTTATTATTAAACCAGGTATTCACATTGTTTTGGCTATGTATGTAGACGGCTGTGGGAGGGATGCGTGTCGTGTTGCAGTGAGTTCGCTGCGGCGCGCGCTGCGCGTGCCGGTGACGTGCAAGATCCGCGTGTTCGCCGAGGTGGAGCGCACGGTGGCGTACGCGCGCATGCTGGAGTCTGCGGGCTGCCAGCTGCTGGCGGTGCACGGGCGCACGCGCGAGCAGCGCGGCCCGCTCACCGGCCTGGCCTCGTGGCCGCACATCGCCGCCGTGGCGCGCGCCGTGCGCGTGCCCGTGGTCGCCAACGGCAACGTGCGCTGCCTGGCGGACGCGCGCCGCTGCCTGCGCGAGACGGCCGCCGCCGCAGTCATGAGCGCAGAGGGCCAGCTGCGCAACCCGGCGCTGTTCGCGGGCCGCTCGCCGCCCGCCTGGGAGCCCGCGCTGCGCTACCTGCAGCTCGCCGCGCGACACCCCTGCCCGCCCTCCGTCGTGCGCGGCCACCTCTTCAAGCTCTTCCAGCACTGGTCAGTCGCCGCCACCCGTTCTCATTACGTCGCTCTCTCCTCTGTCTCCCTGTTCGGTTCAACTTTTGCGTTTGGTTTTAAACGTAGCTCACAAGGGGAGTCCACGACGTTGGCATCACTTTTGTACACCTCTAGTAGGCCATTAAAACAACAAGGTGCAATTCGGAAGTTGCACTACTCTAGCAATTCCGAGAAAATCGCAAGAGAAGTTTTATATACGTGTGTCATGTAACTGATGTATCTGTGCATAGGTGCCGTACGTTAGAGTTTGTGGTGGTCGAGTGGATAGCTTTCGAACTTCGTAAGGTGAACGTGTACGAGTCGACAGTTCGAGTCGCACTTAGACCGACATTTCCGTAGTTCAAAAAAAAAAAAAGATGTTCAGATGTGTGTGAAATCTTATGGGACTTAACTGCTAAGGTCCTCAGACCCTAAGCTTACACACTACTTAACCTAAATTATCCTAAGGACAAACACACACACACACACCCATGCCCGAGGGAGGACTCGAACCTCTGCCGGGACCAGCCGCACAGTCCATTACTGCAGCACCTTAGACTGCTCGGCTAATCCCGCGCAGAATTTCCGTAGTACAAGCATAAATTCTGCGATATCCAAAATATTTGCACCTACACTATATGTTCTCGGTATATTAGCAATGTCTCACCTCTGTGCAAGTCAACTGCCAAATCTACATCTACATCGATACTCTGCAAATCGCATTTAAGTGCTTGGCTTCACAATTCTCTTAATTCCAGTCTTGTATGGCGTGTGGAAAAAGTAACACCTATATCTTTCCCTGCGAGTTCTGATTTCCCTTATTTTATTACGGTGATGATACATGCCTCTGTGTCTCCAGCTGGAAGTGTCGAGGTGCAAAGTAGTTCTGGGTACCTTACCAGATCACACGCATAAGACATTTCGCAAATCATGACTGGCAAACATTTTCAGGAAAACTCTATCCGTTTCTTCATTTATTGGTCTGTTCTAATAATTAAATTTAATTAAAAATAGAAAGTAGTCAAATAACATGAAATTCGCTGAAACTTCATGTAAATTCACGTGGTTTTTAAATTAACTCTTAAATGCCATGTAAATTAAATAATATAACCACTGCTGATGAAGCTCGTATGAAGCTGGAATGCTAACCACTTGACCTTACTACCTCCACATTATGTTGCTTTAATGGCCTGCTGAAGGTGTCAAAGTCTGAAGTAAATGTGTGGTACCAACGTCATGGCCTCCAAATTTCTGTGAAGTTTGGAAGGTAGGAGATGAGGTACTGGAAGAATTGAAGCTGTGAGGATGGGTCGTGATTCGTGCTTGGGTAACTCAGTGGTAGAACACTTGCCCGCGAAAGGTAAAGGTCCCGAGTTCAAGTCTCGGTCTGGCACACAGTTTTAGTCTGTCAGCAAGTTTCTAGATTAAATTAATTACGGCATACGTGAAGGGATTTCAAAGGTGAAAGGGAGAGAATCCGTAATAACTGGTACATTGGAAAATACCCTTGCCCATGCCCTTTACTGTGGTTTGCAGAGTGTTGATGAGATATAGTACGATGTAATATCATCTCTAGCCCTGATAATGGCATCAATTGGGCAAGGAAAAGAGTCCAAAAGTTTCTTCAGGTATGCTATCTACAGCTGATCACACTTCATGGAAGATTTTATCCTGCAGAACTACCGATTTGCTTTGATATTGATTACTGCTCTCCACTTGCTGCTCCAAATCGTCCCAGACATTTTCTATGGGATTAAGATCCGGTCATTTGATGGATCAGTCAAGGTGCCATAGGTTGCATTTCCAACCATTGGTTCCCTACATAACTGGTAGCGGACCCACTATCACCTTTTTCAGTTTGACCCAGAATGTTTGAGACACGCTATATACGAGATATGAACAGCATCAGATGTGGAGGGATCACTGAGAAGGACAAGGAGATTCTGCATACACGTGTGAGATAGCATTCTTAACAACTGACAGAGCCTCGTTGTGAGTCCTCATTTACCTAGCTGATTGAACTGTGCAATATCCAAATTTTTGGGCTTCCAGATGTGGCAGTGGCTTGATGTTGCAGTGCATTGTAATGTGAGGGCAGATATACTTGTTGTCGAATTTCCTATTGCCCATGTCTGAGGAGGGAGGATCATCTTATTGTGCAGCAAGCACCTTGTAACCCCACCACATCTGTGGCTCCCTTTCGAGAACAAGTAATGGACACTCTGCAACATTCTGTGTTATCTTGCTCCTTTAGTCAAAGACTGGCAATAGCCGGATTATGGAATTACCGTCCATTGTGTAGGCTGACATTGACACCACAACACAAACAGCTGTGTTTGGAGTGGAGTAATGACTGGGAATCATGGACTGCTGATGAATATCATCACAATGTGTTCAGCTATGGATTGTGGTTTAGCACAACCCCAGGTGGCCATCATTGACGAGATGACAGGTACCATTCCTTTAATGTTTTGGAGGGAACGGTGATGTTACTCCTGCTGTTGTCATGGTATGGGAAGTCGTTGCATGTGTCTGGGCCAGAATGAGTATAACATCATACTAATAAATGGACTCATACTGCCGTGTTCTTTGTAAACTTGACTCGAATTTGTTATCACTAAACTGACATCACAAACCCCCTTGAATAGTGAAGTTTCAGATCATTTGCTCCTGGCCTTGTAGGGGCTTCACTTCCTTTGTACGGCATTGTATGTATGCACCCTCTGTGAAGACGGGTGTTATCATCAAGGAAGACAAAAGTGCCTGTAGTACCCTCATCATGGAGATGTAGAAGAGGCAACAAAACTTGGTTATGGTGAATGTTACAATAAATATTCTGATTGCCTGAATGGATGGGCCCAAGGTATGGTATGAAAAACACCTGCAAAACATCACAAAACAAGTCCAGCCTCAACTAAACTCTCCACACACTGTGGGCTAAACACCTCATTGTGCTGTGGTTGCACTTGACGCCTTGCATCATTGAAGAGAGGCAGTGTTGCAAATTGTCAGACCACAGTACATGCCTCCAGTGCACTGCTGTCCAGTTTCTGTGTTTCTATGTTTGCTTTATGTGCGACAGTCAGCAGTGTCCTCTTGTGAGGTACTCAACTCTAAAATGACTATCACAGGATGTTTCCTTTTGTATGTTCATTTAGAAACTGGTTGAGATGGACCTGCATTCACTAACAGCAGCAATTCCCTTTGTGCTTGAAACTGATTGTCATTAACAAGGCATGACATTCATCTCGAGTTCCCGTCACTTTGGATCTTTTTACGACCTCCCTTCTTGTGCCGTGTTACACAGCCGCAAGTTTTACACCATTCCTTGTAAACACACTGGACAGTCTGCATTGACACACTAACAAATTGGGCAGTTTCAGTCATGGTGTGTTGTCATGGGTGCATCCAAACATGATATTTTCTTTCAGCCATTCTGTCAGCTCTCCATGTTGACCCATTTTACTGCACTTACTGGCTTATACAGTACATTCCACTTGACAACTACAACTTATGCACATTTGGTGTGTCACATGACCACCTAGTACAAGTGCTACAACAACTACAGTGCTCCAAAGTGACCAGTGTTCTCTTTTAAGGGGGCTAACTAATATTTTGTCTAGTGAACTTGTTATGAGGGTGAGTCAGTGAGTAGTGCAAGGGTGTTACAATAACTACAGTAACAAGCTTTTGTGAGTATATGAATAACCCACATGAATTAATTTTCAGGTTTAAATAGAAGAGAGAGTTAAAGCTTTCAACACCACTGGTACTCTATGAAATACAGTTTCAGCAATGTAAGGGAAAGGTAGATTGCTACTTACCATAAAGATGACATGTTAAGTTTCAGACAGGCACAATTAAAAGATGCCTAAACATTAGCTTACGGCCACAGCCTTCATCAGATTCTGGTCTGTGTTGCAAGAGACAGAAGTCGTGTGTTTGTGAGGTGTGCTTTCTTGTGTGAATGAATGAATGTGTGTGTGTGTGTGTGTGTGTGTGTGTGTGTGTGTGTGTGTGTTTTCCTCTTTCTGTCATCTTTACAGTAAGTGTCATCTTTACAGTAAGTGGCACTCTATCTTTTCCTTACACTGTTGACATTCCAGCCTTGCCTTTCTGTTGTTTAAATAGAGGTTCGAGATGGAGACACTGACAGATAGAAGTTTGGCAATTCAAGTATTATAAGGTTTTTGCATTCAAAGAAACTGCCTCTGCCACAATTCATCATCAACAAGTGTAAAGTTACGGAGGGAGTATAATGTCACAAAAACAGGTGTCATTTGGGTGCCAGGACTTAGAACAATCATGTGAGATAGGCAAAGATCAGGACAGCCAAACATGTCCACTTCAGGGCTGATTTGAGCCAGTCGTAATATTCATGCGAGACACATTACACACTCGTGTGACTGGTTCTAGAATATTACTAAAGTGTGTGGGACCCTTACCAAATAGGACTAATGAGGGATATTGAATGTATATGGAGAAGGGCAGCACAAATGTTCACAGGTTTTTTGACCCATGGGACAATGTTACAGAGATGCTCAAGAAACTGAATCGGCACACTTTTGAAGAGTAAACTATGCTGAGAAAATAATCTAACAAAGTTTCAAGAACTGGCTTTGAATGATGTCTTTATGAATATACTACAAACAACCTCATATCGCACAATATGGATCATGAGGATAAGATTAGTATAATTACAGTGTGCACAGATACATTCAATCAATCATTCTTCCCATGCTCCATAAGTGAATGGAGTGGTAAGAAACCATAATAACTGGTGCAATGAGACATACCCTATGCCATGTACTTCATGGTGGCTTTCCTTAATTTTTTTTTTAAATTTAACTAATGACCATTAACATATGTGAATATAATCTGTATTTTCGTAATAGAGAAACGTTGACCCTCAGTTTTAAAGACTACAACACCAGATCTAATTTTGTGCTTAGTTTTATGTATGTAATTGATTTTCTAATTTATTTGGACTATTACTAGTTAGTATCTTTTATTATTGGGCGAAATCAGTAATTGTTTTGTAACTTAAATTCTATTGTTGACATATAAACAAATATCTGTGATAATTGTAAACATTTGAAAGACCAAATGCTAGTATTCTTAAAGTATTCATTTGGCTCTATCTGAAAACATGTTAGCAAAGCCAGTCCTTAATTAAATATGAAGTAATTATCAGTTTTGCCAAAGTATTGTTTGCATAACAATATATGTTAATTTCGTGATTTAAACAAATAATTCGGCATAACTCTTGTAGTAGAAGAAACTGTTAAAAGTAAAGAATCTTTGATGTATGCAGTTAATTTAATGAGTCAAGTTTTAATTGAAATTTCTGTAAATTTAAATCTGAACATTGTGTAGTTTCAGTACCTATTATTGTGATGATATATATAAGGGCCCAATTTTTGGTCCCAAGACAATCAGTCCACGGCGAGTTTCAGACAAGAAACCTGTGTGGGTTAGAACGACAACAATCCTTGAAATTAACTGTGAAATAAGTGTTAAACAGTTAGGCTGTGTGTAAAAACAATGACAGTGTCTGTTCCATACGTACCTTTCTACTCTCCAAGAACTGTGAACTTTGTGGTTAGGTTTTACTGCTTGTAGATGTTCAACAGGAAACTGTTGTAGCAGTATCTGGAGGTTTGCCTGCAAACTATTAATGAGGCTTATCAAAAGTTAAACAATAGTGCACTGGCCATACAACTGTGTATTATTAGGGGGTTGTGTACAGTGAAATTAAAGTACTGTGAAACACAACTGTGCACCTGTTGGTTACATTATTTACAATAGTCAATGTCAGAATCCACAACCCATTTTTCAGCCAGTGTAGCAACACAGTACATCAATACCAAGGACACAAAACAAAATAAAGCAGGCAGAACTGCTACAACTGCACTCTCCCAGTACTCTGTCAGTGAACCAAAGTCTACCACCTGCTTCATCTATGGCTGAGGCTCTGTGAATATCTCCACAAAGTGTTACACCCAAATATTTGTATGAGTAGACTAATTTCAACTGTGACTCACTGACATTGTAGTCATTTGATACGACATTCATATGGGTTATGAAGTGCACAATTTCACAGTAATGAACATTTAAAGCAAGTTGGCGGTCTTTGCACCACTTCGAAATTTTTTCAGCCTCTGAGTGAACATCTCAGTATTTTTTTTTTCCATATATTATTTTGTTATAGACAACTGCAATCCCCCTAAAGAGACTGAGGTTATTAATATTGTCTGGCAGATCATTAATATACAACACTATTCAGGAACACTCCTGAAGTTAAGTTAGTTCAACATCTGTCAGTGGCTCTCCATCCAGCATGACATGTTGTACACCCCCCCTTCCCCCTCCCACCACCATGACCACCACCACCACCACCACCCCACACCACACCAAGATATCCTCAAATTAGTGATAATTTTCTTTCAATATCCCGTACTACTGTACTTTAATCAATAAGCAACTGTGCAGTACTGAATCAAATGCTTCTTGGAAGTGAAGAAATACTGCATTTGCATGACTGCCTTGAAATGAAAGGATCGTGCAGTGTTACTGGCCAGGAGGCCCCATCTAGCGTTGTTCAGGCACACCTTGTGCAAGTCTTTTTATTTTACAGCACTTCAACAACTTGCATGATTTTGTGGTGAAGATGAGATGAAACAATTAGGACACACAAACACCCAGTCCTCAAGTGAAGAAAATATTTGGTACCTCAATCCTGCAGCTCCAACTTAGCCCCTCATTATTTTCCTCAGCTCTTTGAAGATGACAAGGCCATATGACCTATGGTCACTTATATGATGCAACAGGTACCATAAGAATTTGTTACAGAGGGTTTTGAAGATCTGGCCAAATACTGGAAAAATTGTTCGAATTAACAGGTAGGTATGTTGAAAAGTAAGATAAATTTCAGGCTAGAACTTGCAGTAGTGATGTAGCTACCCCATTTAGTGATATTTTTATTGGGTAGCTTTATTGGAGTGGAAGTGCTCCTCAAAAGTCATTAATTGGAAAACTGAGATCTTCTATTTGGCATAGACTGACTCAAATACCTGGCATCATAACAACTTGGCCTCCTGACCAGAAATGAGGCTTGGCCCATCATTCTTACCTGCTTGTGCAGGTGGCAAAATGAACAGTCCAGAGCTCAGATCAGGAAGGATTGGAACTGTGCTGCTAGTTCATGTCCCACAAAAATATTACGATGGCATTTTAAACTAAACAATTTGAAATGAAAGGAAGATACGGCTGTGCTTAAATCAAGAGAAATCTTGCATACTGAATTTGACATAACTATTGATAGAAAAGCAGAGTTAAGCAGAAAATAATTGTGAAAGAAACAGGCAACAAAACAATATGTCTAAAAGAGTGGGAGGAAGCATACCTAGTTTTGGTCCAAGCAGAAAATAATACATCTCTGGGAACAGGTTTTGGGTGAAAATGTATGGAATGAATAGTAGCCTGTCTGTAATCTAACCAGCTGACATGACTACGTAAACTGTGACTTCTTTAAAAGGCTCTAAAGGTGTTATTGATGAGATGGACCACCTTTGTGAATGTCAGTCTAAGTGTTATGTGGAATCATGTTTGATGCCATGGGTGACCCCTGAGGTAGCCAGTAAAACCGACGGAAACAGAAATGTCAGTGAGAGCGAGAATGAAGACGACAGGGCTAACGCTGACTGAAGTGCAGAGGTTGGTCATGCTAAACCAACTGAAAGACCTTATTGTGCAAGAGCAGAGCAACAAGTTCTTGGAACTTTGTTAATAGATTTTCTCAGGATAGTTTGCCTATCTTAAACTCTTTCAGTTTAGTTTCTTCAGCATCTGTGTGACACTCGCCCATGGGTCGAGCAAACTTGTGACCCTTCCGTGACCCTTCCTGCTGCCCTTCTCCGTATATGTTCAATATCCCCTGTTAGTCCTATTTGGTATGGATCCCACACACTTGAGCAATATTCTAGAAACGACTGCATGAATGGTTTGTAAGCAATTTCCTTTGTAGACTGATTGCATTTCCCCAGTATTCTACCAATAAACTAAAGTCTACCACCAGCTTTACCCACAACTGAACCTTTATGACCATTTCATTTCATATCCCTACAAAGTGTTACACCCAGGTATTTGTATGAGCTGGCTGACTCTAGCAGTGACTCACTGATATTATAGTCATAGGGTACTATATTTTTTCATTTTGTGAAGTGCAAAATTTTACATTTATGAACATTTAAAGCAAGTTGCCAATCTTTGCACCAATTTGGAATCTTATCAAGATTTGACTGAATAATTTATGCAGAGCCTTTCAGACAGTACTTCATCATAGACAACTGCATCATCTGGAAAAGGTCTGAGGCTACTATTAATATCATCTGCAAGGTCATTAATATAAAACGTGAACACCAAGTATCCCAACACACTTCCCTGTGGCACACCTGAAATTACTTCCACATCTGACAATGACTGTCCATCCAAGACAACATGCCATGTCCTCCACACTAAAAAGTCCTCAATCCAGTCACAAATTTCTCTTGATACCCCATATGACTGAACTTTTGGCAATAAGCATTGGTGTGGTACTGAGTTCAATGCTTTTTGGAAATCAGGTAATATTGCTTCTGGCACTGCCTTGATCAATAGCTTTCAGTGTGAGAAAAGCACCAGTTGGGTTCACACGAACTATGTTTTCGGGATCCATGCTGGCTGTCACTGAGGAGGCGATTCTTTTCAAAGTACCTCATAATATGTTCTAAGATTCTGCAACAAAATGATGTCAAGGACATAATAACATAATATGTAGTACAGGGGGAAGTACTTTCTGCCGTGCCCTTCACAGTGGTTTGCACGGCACGGTTGTAGATAGATCAGTTTAAACTGTCTGTGTGTATGAAGTGTAATTATGCACTCAATTAAGAAAGCATCTTGATTAATTACTTTGAATTTATTAATTGAATAAATTATGTTGGTTGCTAAATTCTATAAAGTCAGGCAGTCAAAACTTTTCATCACATCTATTCAACTTGGGAGTGAGGCGGTAGGGGTGGGATTCATAAAAGTATTGCTAATCTAGTTTCTCCTGCTATGGAGTGCTTTAAGCTTTTTTCATTCAACAAGCATTTATTATTTCCAGCATACTGAAAGTAAACATAATTTAACATGTTACTGAATGTCACTTAAACAGTGCCTTACAAAAGCAGTGACCTACACATTTTTTGATACCCACATGCATTAATGACAGCTAACTACACACAGCTCCCTGAACCCCCAAGTACTACTGTGCACTGTCAAGAGTGGTTAACCATGTCCCATTCAAAATATTTGTAGCCAGTGAAAATTTTCAGAAAATGTACACTGAAACTGAAGGTGTTTTTTCATTCTCTCAATAACTGCTGTGGTTGAGTCAATATGTATATTACTTACTACTGTCTTCCAGATGGAAAAGTCAGTGATGCTGAAATTCTGAGAATTGTTACCTCCACCAGGTTTCCATATTATTTTAGCATCTACTTACCAGTTGCAAGGCAGAAACAACTAGAAAAGGAGTCAGAGATGCAAATGAAAATATATATATATATTTGTTGTTTCTCTAGCCTTTAGGGGCTTCTAAAGCTGAGCTGATGGAGAAGGGTGGGGCGAGGATGTAGTACAGGAGGAAAAAGCTATATCAATCCCCCAAAATGGGAGAGAAATAAAAGGTAATGGAGGGAATAATTGAACTGTAGCAATTGATCAAATTGTAGGCTACTATAAATGAACATCAGGCAGTCAATAAATCATGGGTGCTAATTTATCCTGAGAGGGATGTTCTGAGAGCTGAACATTCAATGTCTGATTTTTCATTCATATGCCTTTTAACTATGTTTCAGTGGTCTCATTTGCAGCTATCAAGAATTATACAGACTTCTTCTAAGACAGTATTAATTTTCATTTTTGAGTACTCCAGTGTTTCTCTACTTTTACAATGCCTGATTTCAACACTTGCAAGAAAACTGATTTTCATGTTCTTTTGGAAGTAGTATTTTTGTCAGGAGCAATTTTTGCTTGTGGTAGTCAGTGAAGTATATGCCAAGTGAGTGCTGTATATTGTAACTAGTGTTTACCGATAATATAGTCATTGTGGGAAATACGAGTTGGTAATTTCTCTGTTGTTTGTGTACAGCCTCTGCCTTGAGGAACACAAAGACATTCGTAGTCGAATAGCAACAGCTGGTTCATTGGAGGAGATGGGTGATGCTGTGCAGGAACTGCGTGATCGTTTGCTGCCTCTGCATGAGGGACTCTCCCCAAGACCATGGGAGCCACCACCGGAAACAGGTATGCACTCATAATTTTGCTCGATTGATACTTGTACAGAGGTTTGACGAACAATAACAATAGTTTCCAGAATGAGATTTTCACTCTGCAGCGGAGTGTGCGCTGATATGAAACTTCCTGGCAGATTAAAACTGTGTGCCCGACCGAGACTCGGACTCGGGACCTTTGCCTTTCGTGGGCAAGTGCTCTACCATCTGAGCTACCGAAGCACGACTCACGTCCAGTCCTCACAGCTTTACTACTGCCAGTATCTCGTCTCCTACCTTCCAAACTTTACAGAAGCTCTCCTGTGAACTATGCAGAACTAGCACTCCTGAAAGAAAGGATACTGCAGATACATCGCTTAGCCACAGCCTGGGGGATGTTTCCAGAATGAGATTTTCACTCTGCAGCAGAGTGTGCGCTGATATGAAACTTCCTGGCAGATTAAAACTGTGTGCCCGACTGAGACTCGAACTTGGGACCTGGCAGAAGTAAAGCTGTGAGGACCGGGCGTGAGTCGTGCTTCAGTAGCTCAGATGGTAGAGCACTTGCCCGCGAAAGGCAAAGATCCCGAGTTCGAGTCTCGGTTGGGCACACAGTTTTAATCTGCCAGGAAGTTTCAATAACAATAGTTATCTATAGAAAAAAATGCACGTCTGATGAAGACAATTACATACCATGTGAAATGTTGAGTAATTGATAGGAACATAAACAATATATTGGATCCTGTAACACAGCTTTCAAACATGCAGTCTTCAAACCTTCACTTTATTCCTTGATGCTGCCCCTCACACCATTGTTGATAAGAAAATCTGCTGTTTCAAGTTAGTGGGGTGCTGATAACTCCTCCCTCTGGACTTGAACATTTATGAGAATGATATCAATAAGGATGAAATTGAAATTTAGCAAGAAATCCAACAGTTGTGCTACAGTCTATCTGCATGTTATATACAATAAGGACTCAATCTAGTCTCTACATTTGGTACCGGGGTTGCATAGACAAGAGCTTTCAAATGCCCCCATAAATGGAAGTCAAGAGGGTTGAGGTCAGGGGAGCGTGGAGGCCATGGAATTGATCCGCCTCTACCAATCCATTGGTAACCGAATCTGTTGTTGAGAAGCGTACGAACACTTTGACTGAAATGTGCAGGAGCTCCATCGTGCATGAACCACATGTTGTGTCATACTTGTAAAGACACATGTTCTAGCAGCACAGGTAGAGTATCCCGTATGAAATCATGATAACGTGCTCCATTGAGTGTAGGTGGAAGAACATGGGGCCCAATGAAGACATTACCAACAATGCCTGCCCAAATGTTCACAGAAAATCTGTGTTGATGACGTGATTGCACGATTGCGTGCGGATTCTGGTCAGCCCACACATGTTGGTTGTGAAAATTTACAATTTGATCATGTTGGAATGAAGCCTCATCCGTAAAGAGAACATTTGCACTGAAATGAGGATAGTATGTTTATTCCTAACATATGTGCTGAACGTCAAGAAATGTTTGCCAGCAGTCTGTGGCTGATTACTAGCGTTGCAGACTGATGGATTATCATGGGGATAGACTTAAATTTGGGGTAACTCTAGGAACTGAAGCAGAGAAACTTAAAGCTTTTCATTCTATAGTTGGGGAACTCAACTCAGCACAGTAATCAGTAAAATAACCATGTACTGTACTGAATGACATATGATTTCAAATATGACTTGTAAATCTTTTAGTATCCTCTATAATGGAAGGAAACATTCCACGTGGGAAAAATTATATATAAAAACAAAGATGAGGTGACTTACCGAACAAAAGCGCTGGCAGGTCGATAGACACACAAACAAACACAAACATACACACAAAATTCAAGCTTTCGCAACAAACTGTTGCCTCATCAGGAAAGAGGGAAGGAGAGGGGAAGACGAAAGGAAGTGGGTTTTAAGGGAGAGGGTAAGGAGTCATTCCAATCCCGGGAGCGGAAAGACTTACCTTAGGGGGAAAAAAGGACAGGTATACACTCGCACACACGCACATATCCATCCACACATATGTGTGGATGGATATGTGCGTGTGTGCGAGTGTATACCTGTCCACACATATGTGTGGATGGATATGTGCGTGTGTGCGAGTGTATACCTGTCCTTTTTTCCCCCTAAGGTAAGTCTTTCCGCTCCCGGGATTGGAATGACTCCTTACCCTCTCCCTTAAAACCCACTTCCTTTCGTCTTCCCCTCTCCTTCCCTCTTTCCTGATGAGGCAACAGTTTGTTGCGAAAGCTTGAATTTTGTGTGTATGTTTGTGTTTGTATGTGTGTCTATCGACCTGCCAGCGCTTTTGTTCGGTAAGTCACCTCATCTTTGTTTTTATATATAATTTTAGTATCCTCTGTTCAATACTTTGCAGGAGTATCATGGGAAAATTTCCGTGTAAAGGCCTACTTCACACCCCGGTTTAGGATTTAGAATTGGGTTATGTATTCTAGCGAAAAAGTCTTTAGCAAGTTATAGATAGGCATGAGCAAGATAACCAAATCTGTGCAAATAAGAATGTAAATGTTTATTTGTTCAGAATTGTATATCTCCAAAAGTTCTGCACCGATTGCTTTAAAGTTTTTATACAACATTGGATTTGAATACTAGCTTACTGGAGTGCCATAAGGTATCTAAATATCTATGTAATAATTAAGGAGATAAGTCGTTAGCAAGCACCTCATGTTTGTTTGTTCAAAATCTTCAATATCCAAAACGTCTTCACTGATTCCTTTGAAATTTTGACACAACCTTGAATTTTAATATACAGATTTTTATATCCAAAAGCAGCTTTGTGTCAAAATTTCAAAGGGATCAATGAAGATCTTTTGGAGATTTAAGATTGTGAACAAATGAATATGAGATTTTTGCTAACAATGTGTCATATAATATAGACACACACACACACACACACACACACACACACACACACACACCAACACCCTTATGGTAGTCCTGTAGGTGTATAAAACACACTTGTATTTGAATGCAATGTTGTGTCAAAATTTCAAATCAATCAGTGTAGACCTTTCAGAGATATATGATTTTGAACAAACAAACATTTAAATCTTTATAAATAAAAATCTATATATTCATTTGTTGAAAATCTTAAATATATGAAAGATCTTCACCGATTGCTTGAATAGTTTGACACAACATTGCGTTTGAAAATTCACATTTTTTTCTACCTATTTCTGTAATGTATAAATAAATATGTAATGTAGGAAGGGGAAAAGTTATTACCAAAAATATCACAAAGTTCCTGACCATCCATTTGGATGGACATAGGATGTACATTTTAATATATATAGTATATAAATATATTTGTAATATCTAAAGGGGATATCTTTAGCAGTCAGGAAAGTTGTATTTGTGGCTTACTGGCCTATGATTAGAACTACTACAGAATCTGAATTTGCAATAACAATAAACGAAGCTGAAGGTCAGAGAGGTGGAATAGGAGATGGACAGAGAGATGGGAGGAAATGGACACAGAAAGCAGGAGCGGGAGATGCACTCAGAGATGGGGGAGGGGGTGATAGACAAAGGAGGGGGGAAGGAGGAGGAGATGGACATAGAAATTGGAAATAAGACCGGGGGAGAAGGTTATTAGGATGTATATCCAATTCCCATTCATATTAGTAACACGTGTTTTCTCTTTTCTTTCTTTTCCATTTAACCAGACTGAGCCGCAGCAGTATGTGGCCAGGAAATGTTAGTATGAAATAAAAGAAAACCTTATCAGTCACACCTTTTAGCCTATATCAGAATATTTGGACTCATAGATTTAGATTCTGGGTAATATTTATGTTTTTTGAAGCAGGTTGTAAATTTTCCAAATAGGCAGCGGGTAGTGTTCTCTGAAATAAGTAAAGTTGTATGAATGCTTAGTATGAAGTAGTAGATTGAAACAAGCAGTAGTTTTTCTTCAGATTAGCTGCTTTTCTACTAATATAAATAATATCCTGATTTATAATGCGTATGAAAGGTAATGTAGAAGTTATTCCTGCCATTAACCTTGTGAGTGGATTGACACTAGTTGTGTCTGGGTGTTAATATATTTAATAGAAGTAGCCTGCATGGCTGTTTCTGTATAACCTAACTTGTTCCACCTCACAGAACACTCTCCTTCATGCAGCATTTGGATGTGGAAAGAATGAATGAGTGGTATCTGCTTCGAAAATACCTAGTTGCTCATATCGACAATGTGTACCATAAAAATGAAACATTTGGTTGCAGTCAGGCACGACAAAAAGACTTACGTATAAGCTTCCAGCTGAAGCCTTCTTCAGTAAAGAAAAACACACACATAATCGAACAAGCAATATTTACATTTTTTGCTGAATTCAAGAAATGCTTCTTCCATAAGATGCTGCCTACTTCATACTCACATCCTTGGTGGTACATATGTTTATTCATGGCATATACCTATGGTTGTCATGTTGAAAATGAAGGAACTACAAGCTGTGCCCAGATGAGGACCCAGATATCTTTATAAGCATAGTAATCTCTTTGCTCCTTTAATTTTGTGTTACCTACAGATGCTGCACATTAAAGCAACAACAAAAGGTATTCACACAGTTTATGATGCAAACCGTATACCACATTTTGTTCTTTTCATAAACCCACCAAGCTGCTTACACATTACACTAGTCCACCAATATAGAGAGAATTCTCAACACAAAAGGGTATTGACTGTAATATTACGTATCAGATGGAGTGGATGTATCATTATTGTAAGTGTCAAGAAAGCGGGACTTTTTCAGTCACACACTCAATTACCAGTGTTCTCTACTTTTATCAGCAGTGCTCTTCGTATTGTAATGTCAGTGGTTCATTTGTAACTTGGTGGTGATTAGCTCAGTTACTGAGCTCAAGGTTACATAGTGTGAAACCACAAATTAGAATTTTTGCAACAATCTTCACAATAGATGTAATTAATGTGGTTCGTCACTAAATTTCTGCATAGTTTCAAATAACTTTCATATTGTTGAATAATCACCCATGACAACTACTAAGATATTGCAGTCACTAACACAACTAGTCTGTTGATGCTTAAATGGGGAAAGAAAAGTGTACACACAAGCAAAGACATAACAGCTGCTTAGATAGCTTTACATACAAGGGGGTACCCAAAAAAATGAAAAAAACAGTCTGGAGTGGAGCTTGTGAGTACGCATTTCTGCTGCTAGGTGTGTATAGTGCAACTCATTACCAGTTCAGTGCTGCCTGTGTTGTCGAGCTGGCTTTTTATTTTAATCTGCAGTGATTGTTTTTGCTAGTGCTGTTTTGTTCTTGTGTCATTTTTATGATGGCAAGTTTAACCCGGCGAGGATGTGGTCGAGTCAGTTTGACCCTGCTCATTTTGTTTTGTTAGCAGTTCTTTGTTGCACATTGTCGAGGTTCTCAGTAGCTGTAATTACTGATCTCCCCTCCCTAATGCGTGCACGCACTCAGTCAGCTGCCGTCCGTGAAGAGAGATAAACGAGTGCAAACAGTAAGAGTGTACTTTTGACCCTTCCACAACTGCGAAGTAGACCGAGTGAGATGGCGCAGTGGCTAGCACACTGGGCTCGCATTCGGGAGGACGACGGTTCAATCCTGCATCCAGCCATCCTGATTTAGGTTTTCCGTGATTTCCCTAAATCGCTCCAGGCAAATGCTGGGATGGTTCCTTTGAAAGGGCACGGCCGATTTCCTTCCCCGTCCTTCCACAGTCCGATGAGACCGATGACCTTGCTGTCTGGTCTTCTCCCCCAAACAACCCAACCCAACCCAACTGCGAAGTAGTATTTCTGTGCCATTTTTTAATTTATCTTTTTCTATGAATGTTTCGTATGTTTTGAGGTTTTTAGTCAAAATGGACAATGATGAAAGGGAGGCTGAGAGCGCATACATCATTTTTTTACATGATTTTGCAAATTATCAGACAGTGAAAGTGGCTTTACAACAGATAGTAGTGAAAATGAAGATTATGTAAGTGAGGGCAGTGACAGTAGTGGTACTGAGCAAGATGCAAGTGAGGGCAGTGACAAAGCAGATAATATACCACCAAATGAGCTACAGAATACTGCCCACAATGCTGCGTTACAGGAATTAGTCGAGCAATCAGAAAATCGGGCACGCAGTCCATTTTATTTTGGTAAAAATGGATCCAAGTTGTGAAAAAATCCACCTCAGCAACAAGTTAGGACCTGTTCTGAAAATATCATCAGGCAGGTACCTTGAGTCTGTTTTGCAATGAAAATAGGCTTTGTATTATCTTGAAATACACAAACTTGCAAACTGCAGAAAGGAAAGCAGCTTGTGAAGTAGTTGTAAACCACTATTTTATGAAGGAAATGACCATGAGTGAGCTGAAGCCTTATATAAGCTTGTTGTACATTGCTGGATTCTACCAATTGGGGAGGCACAACACCATTGACCTTTGGGCTTCAGTCGGAACAGGTGTTGAAATATTTTGGATGACAATGACATGGCAACATTTTCATTTCATTCAAAGCTGTCTTTGTTTTGATGATAAATCCACACATGAAGAAAGAAAACAGCTGGATAACTTAGCATCAATATGTCAGATATTTGAAATATTCATTGAAAACTGCAAGAAAGTACTTGGAGAATATACAACTGTAGAGGAAACGCATCTTGCATTCAGAGGCAGATCAAATTTAGACATACATTCCATCAAAACCGGCCAAATATGGCATAAAAATATTTGCCTTGGTCAACACAAAGTATTTCTATATCTTCAACCGTGAAATATATACTGGCAAGCAGCCAGAGGAACCGCTTTCACTGAGTAATAAACCTTTTGATGTGGTGAATCAGCTGATGCAACCCATTTCAAAAACAAGCAATAATGTGACTTTTGATAACTGGTTTACGAGCTGTGAACTAGTTTCACATCTGCTGAAAGAACACAAGCTAACTTCTCTCACAACAGTGCATAATAACAAGAGGCAAATCCCTCCTAAATTTTGCAAAACTCGTGCTAGAGAAATCTACTCATCTATAAGTTAAGTTTCCAAAAGGATATTACACTTGTTTCTCACATACCAAAGAAAATTGAAGTTGTTTTGCTTATGTCTAGTGTTCACCTCTATGTTGAAATTGCTGAATCGACAGGACATAAAAGAAACCAGAGATAAACATGTTTTATAATTCCATGAAAGGTGGAGGTGATGTTGCAGATAAGCTGTCAGTGACTTATGGTGAAGCCGCAACTTAGAAAAAGAGAAGAAAAAAATGGCCTCAGACTGTCTTCTACGCAATACTGAATTTGGCCAGCACAAATGCTGCTATTGTTCAGTGATCAAATAACAATGAAAACCAAAAGCGTCGTAATTTCATAAAAACCCTTTGCTGTATGCTCATCAGTGAACATTTGAGTGGCTGACAAGAAATACCTTAACTGCCAAGCACTTTGCGTAAGAGAATCAGAGAATTTAGTGGAGAATCTTCACAGGAATCGACGGCCGGATTCCAAGGTGTATGAAAAAGATGTCAAGAGTGTCCCTATGCTAGACATGATAAGACACCTATTGTTTGTGAAGGCTATCATAGGTACATTTGTCAAGAACACATTGTCCCATTCTACGACAATGTGCTATGGCAAGAGATGATTTATATCTTATATCAAAAATTTATTTTTCATTTTGTGTTTGAAGAAGATTTATCTCGTAAATGCTTAGCAAAAATATCTGAATTACTTATGCGAATTTATGGTTTTGTAAATGGCGAATGTATGGTTTTGTAGATTTTAAAAAAAAAAGTAATGTTAAGAGCTGTTTAAATGATTATTTTGCAGACTTTTTGTAAAAATTAAGTAATAAAGCATTTGTACAGTTAATGGTGTTTATTTCTATGAAAATCCTTTAATTAATAAATAATTCTTAAGTTTAATTCCCATCTTTTGTTAAAATGTGCCAATAAATATTTTAAAAATGTAAATGAAAATCAGGATCAATACGACTCTCCACGTCCTTGATGTACACGTTTTGCACCACATCCTCACCGGGTTAAGTGAACAATGTGCAGCTGTGAAATTTTGTTTTCTTCTTGATAAAAATGCTGCTGAATCTGTTTTAATGTTGAAAACAGCTTACCAAGATGACGCTATGGGAAAAACTCAATTGTATGATTGGTTTACTTGGTTTAAAAATGGGAATATGTCAATTGGTGACAAACCTCATTCTGTACATCCATCAACTGCTTGATTCGATGAAAATACGAGAGTTTGTTACTCTAGGTCAGACCATCAATCAAACCTTTTATGTAGAAGTTTTAAGAAGATTGTGCAACTGTGTTTGTGGCAGACAGGAGAGGGATATATTTGTTAGTTGTAATGGAGAGTATTTTGAAGGGGATAAGGTTGTTTTGTAAACAATTTGAAAATATATAGCTTTTAAATAATAATTTTTTGCACCCCTTCATACATATATGTATAATTTCTACAGACTCATTCACTTCACTTTCATTTTACAGCAGTGTTAAATCTGTACAAGTGATAAAAAAAAGGGTTTATGCACAGTTCTAAATGCAAGTTAATGGTAGGAATTGCATCAGATGTATTTCCTCTAACGTGTACCGTTTTGTTGCATTTACACATTTGTATTTCAGGATATGATTTGGTGCTGCCTCCATGGATCTGTCAGCCATATGTGCGTGATCCCCCAGAGGTGCACCTCCAGAAAGTGGCACAAAATCAGGCAGCTGGAGCCACTTCAGAGTCTGTGGAGCTGGATACGACTGTTGGCGGTGATGCAGAGAAAGAGGTATCTATCTGTCATTTTAATCTTCTTGATGATCATAATTACTGTTTCTTCTAATCCTTCTGTGACTATAGCGACATAGCTACAGAGTACCACTCCTATTAAGCCTAATTCTGGTATAGTGTCTTTTCACATTATCTCATTGTTCCAGAATCATGATGGTGTCTCTCAGAAAAGGCAAAGGGAGAGCAGTGTAGAATCCACTTGCAGCAAATCTCAATCAAAAAGGTTATTGAAGAAGATGAGGAAACTACAGAGGAACCCAAACAAAGTGTTCAATGGAAGAAAGGGAGTAGAGAAGTGTGCAGAATGTCCCAATCCAATGGTAAGATTTTAATCTCACTGTTGCTCATAAATTTTGCCTTCTCGGGGATACATTTTCCCCCCCCCCCCCTCCTCTCCCCTCACTCTTTCTCCTCCCTTAATATCCTACCCTATCACGAATACTAGTGTGGTGTGTGGCAAGGCATAGAGTTTTCAAATGTGAGCCACTACTTCTTGTCTTAAAGTGGCAACTGTATTCACATCAGATATTACACAATAATGTATCATCTATTATCTTCTATGTACCAAAGGCAGCCTATTGGCAACTTGTTTGTCAGTGTCCTCCATAATAATTTTTTTGTGTTTTGCAGAGCAAATGTTGAGGAATTCACCAGAACATATCCACATTCTGCTTGATTCGATGCATCAGCAATAGGTTGCAACATGTTCTATCTTCAAACAATTCTGAACTGTCAGAGCAGAGATTGTGTATAGTTCTGTAGTGTTAATCATTTGTGTGTTGTCATGTACCCAATCTGTGGTTGCCATTTTCACAGGCATTAGTGCATACATAAAGTGTGCTGTGAAAGTGTGAACAAAGAATCTTTGCAAGTCAAACAGACAAAGAAGCTCTTATTAAGAGGACAGGCCCCCATCTGCCCTACAGATTTATGCATAACTAAGAACATCACAGCAATGGAGATTCCTTTATGCAATTTATAAGAGTGAGGTTGTGTGATGAAGCAGGCTGGGATCACTTTACTTCCTTTATTGTTTTGCCATCTTCCTCCGTAAATTCCTTTTTTTTTTCATTTTTGCCTAATTACCATTAACATGCATTAGTATAATCTGCATTTCCAAAAAAGAGAAAGGTTGGCCCTCAGTCATAAGGAAAATAGCACCAGGCCTAATTTTGTGCTAGTGTATGTAATCAATTTCCTAATTTATTTTCACTGTTAGTTAATGCCTTTGTTACAGGGTGAAATCAGTAATTGTTTCATGACTTAAATTCTATTGTTGACTTATAAACAAGTATAAATTCTGTACAAATTATACACATTTGGAAGAACTACTAGGATTCTTTAATTATTTATTTGGCTCTATTTGAAAACATGTTAGTAAAGCCGGCCCTTAATTAACTCCAAAATAATTACCAATTGTGTAAAAAGTATTGTTTGTATAACTACATCTGTTAATTTCATTATTTAAAAATGATTTGGCCTAACCTTTGTGATAGAAGGCACTGTTAAAAAGAAGGAATTTTTCAATGTATTCAGTTAATGGAATGAGTTATGTTTTAATTGTAATTTCTGTAACTTAAACATCAAACAATGTATATTTTCAGTGCCTATTATTGTGGGGATATATAAAGGATGGATTTTTGGTCCCTATACAGTCAGTCCACAGCCGATTCTCGGACAGGAATTATGTATCGGTTAGAGTAACAACAACCCATCAACTTAACAGTGGCATTAGTGTAACACATATAGGCCATGTGTTATATCAAGTAATGACAATGTCTGTTCAAGTATTTTGAGAAATAGTGCACACATACCTTATAATTCTACAAGAACTGTGAACTGTGTGGTTAGGTTTTTCTGCTCATAGATGTTCAACAGCAAACTATTGTGACAGCATGCTGATGTTTGCCTGAAACCTGTTAATGAGGCTTATCAACATTTACCAGTAGTGAACTGGCCATACAACTGTGTAATATTGGAGGGTTGCGAGCAGTGAAAGTAAAGAACTGTGAAACGCAATTGTGCAACTGTTGGCTACATCATTTACAGTAGTAAGTCTTGAACTTCCACCCCCCATTTTTCAGTGAGTGTAACAATGCAGTACGTTTCTACCGATGACTATCAATGAAGAAATAAAGCTGGCAAAAGTCATAGTTGCTCCTCAGAATTAGCTTGGATTTAGGAAACACCATACATGTGAACAATAACTTCCTGTGTCCGCACATGATGTACCAGAAATATGACTGCCAGTCAACAGCAATATTTATCTTTGCAATTATGTGACTCGATCAATGAATTTGTAACTGAAAAATATCCCATCATGTTTTCTTGTATAATGAGTGCTCACCAGGCACAAAATCTGTGAGAGTACACAAAGGAAGCTTGGTGAAACTGTTATTATTCTCTTTGTATAGAGATATGGTATGCCAAGCAATCTCAGAAGGATATTCAGACTGTTTGTGGTGTTGATGTGTACAGGACATTTACATCTTTGAATAATGGCAGGATAATTCATAAGTCTCAAACACATCAGCGACTTGATGTAATGCTCTACAGCTTGCATGAAATGTGGATAAATGTAAGATTATTTGGCTCAGTAGCCAGTGATTATCAGACTGAAAATCCAAAGTTATGCAGTTGCCAGTCAGTTCAAGTATTTTTTTTGTCACTTATCAGTTCTTTCATCTTTGACAATAATTTGTGTATATGAAAAATCCCAAGTTGCACTGTGGTTTGGAGTTCACATTTAAGTCCTCTGTATAGTTGATTGGATACGTCAGTTCATAGATTGGGCTAAACAAGCATTGCAAATTATAAGCAACACACAGAAATAGACATGTGAAGTGCAAATGGATGGCTTCCGTTTATTGCCAAAATTATAGATGTGTCTATGTGCATCTCCAAGGCAGTCCATCTAAAAGATTTTTGTGGGACCTCTTAATGAATAGTGAGTAGTTTGTGCCCATCATCATCTGGTTGGATTAGTGAGGAAATAAGAGGAATTCAGTGGCATTCAGCCACACTTGTAACTGACTATGTCTGTCAGCATGAGAAAGTTATGGGGAAGATCAGGAACCTTACGCTGTCAGAAGAAAGTCAATTTCTTTCTGTGAAACACGGTTGGGCAAGTTTAAATAATCAAAATTATAAAAAGAGTGTTACTTAGTAGTGCTACACACATTGTATAATCCCCAGAAGAACAACAAGATAAGAGAGGTCAAGATGTGTACAAAGGCATCTAGGCTGCATTTTCCTTGCACACTGTAGCTTCAGAAGTGTGTATTCTTGTATTCATGTATTCAGGTTTCATATTTCATAGATTTCATCCCATGAAGAAGAACCTTATGTTTGTTCGTAAAATATGCAAGGCAGTAGATAATGATGACCAGAATGATACAGTAGTCATTTACATCTGAGAGGCATTCAGTAAAGTTCTGCACTTTTCCCCTAGTGAACAAAATATGAACTTACAGAATATCGGAATTTATGGAATATTTTAAGTAACAAGAATCCACCAGAACAGAGGTAATAATAAATGTATGCCAATGCAGATTGGTAGAACTGTTCTTATTCTCTTTGTATGTAGATTTGTCAGACAATGCCAGCAGCTCATGAAAACTGTTTGCTACAATATTATAAGAAGGAAAGCTGCTACTCACCATATAGCAGAGATGCTGAGTCGCAGATAGGTACAGCAGGAAAACTTGCTAGTAATACTGCTTGATGGGTCATGGTTGTAACTAAACACAAATGCAAAAATGATAACAAAAGCTGTTGTATATGTGGATTTCTCAACACTGGATAGTTGTAGTAAAATGGAATAAGACCTCCAGAGTATCGATGCATGGTATCGGGACTGACAGTCGATTTTCAACATAAACAGAATCAATGTGTTATACATAAATAGATGGAGTGACCCATTATTGTTTGTTTACAACCATGGGCAACAGTCAAAATGGTGAATATACATTCAGAGCAATCTAAACTGGAACAACCACATAAAACTAGTAGGTGCCTAACTGAGATTTATTGGAACAATGTTAAGGAAATGCAGTTATCTTATGACTGAAGTGGCTTACTCTTGCTTGACCATCAATGTGGGATCCTTAACAAGTAAGATTAATAAGAGAGATAGGGGAGATCAAGAGAAGAGTGGTGCATTTCACCACAGGCTCATATATTAAGCACAAGAATAGAGATTTACTGTTAAAATAAAAGAAAAATATTACTTCCCCCCCCCCCCCCCCCATACACACACACACACACACACACACACACACACATTGTGAAATTATACCTGTCGCATCTTCAACAACATACCATAAGGTGGTTTGTGGAGTCTCTATATGTACAGGGTGTTACAAAAAGGTACGGCCAAACTTTCAGGAAACATTCCTCACACACAAAGAAGGAAAACATGTTATGTGGACATGTGTCCGGAAACACTTACTTTCCATGTTAGACCTCATTTTATTACTTCTCTTCAAATCACATTAATCATGGATGGAAACACACAGCAACAGAACGTACCAGCATGACTTCAAACACTTTGTTACAGGAAATGTTCAAAACGTCCTCCGTTAGCGAGGACACATGCATCCACCCTCCGTCGCATGGAATCCCTGATGCGCTGATGCAGCCCTGGAGAATGGCGTATTGTATCACAGCCGTCCACAATACAAGAACGAAGAGTCTCTATATTTGGTACCGGGGTTGCATAGACAAGAGCTTTCGAATGCCCCCATAAATGGAAGTCAAGAGGGTTGAGGTCAGGAGAGCGTGGAGGCCATGGAATTGATCCGCCTCTACCAATCCATTGGTAACCGAATCTGTTGTTGAGAAGCGTACGAACACTTTGACTGAAATGTGCAGGAGCTCCATCGTGCATGAACCACATGTTGTGTCATACTTGTAAAGACACATGCTCTAGCAGCACAGGTAGAGTATCCCGTATGAAATCATGATAACGTGCTCCATTGAGCGTAGGTGGAAGAACATGGGGCCCAATGAAGACATTACCAACAATGCCTGCCCAAACGTTCACAGAAAATCTGTGTTGATGACGTGATTGAACAATTGCGTGTGGATTCTGGTCAGACCACACATGTTGGTTGTGAAAATTTACAATTTGATCACGTTGGAATGAAGCCTCATCCGTAAAGAGAACATTTGCACTGAAATGAGGATTGACACTTTGTGGATGAACCATTCGCAGAAGTGTGGAACTGACGTACGTCACTGGTGGTCATGGAAGATGCCATAACGGCTGTACGATACGTGAATGCCGTCCTCTGACCAATAGTGAAACCATATCAGCAGTATATTGGTGAGGCATTCATCTTCATGGACGACGATTCACGCCCCCATCATGCACATAATGTGAATGACTTCCTTCAGGATAACGACATTGCTTGACTAGAGTGGCCAGCATGTTCTCCAGACATGAACCCTATTGAACATGCCTGGGATAGATTGAAAAGGGCTGTTTATGGATGACGTGATCCACTAACCACTCTGAGGGGTCTACGCTGAATCGCCATTGAGGAGTGGGACAATCTGGACCAACAGTGCCTTGATGAACTTGTGGATAGTATGCCACGATGAATACAGACATGCATCAATGCAAGAGGAAATGCTACTGGGTATTAGAGGTACCAGTGTGTACAGCAATCTGGACCACCACCTCTGAAGGTCTCACTGTATGGTGGTACAACATGCAATGTGTGGTTTTCATGAGCAATAAAAAGGGCGGAAGTGATGTTTATGTTGATCTCCATTCCAGTTTTCTGTACAGGTTCCAGAACTCTCAGAATCGAGGTGATGCAAAACTTTTTTTGATGTGTGTAGATGTAGATGTAGAATGCAGCACAGTGGTTGCAGCTTAGCTTGCAGATCACATGACTGCTTTGACAGGTAACCCTGCCTTTGATTGGATAAATAATGCTTATGACTAGACAGGACAAGGCAGTGGTTGGAGGATGTATGGACAGGTATTGCATCTAGCTTTATTACAGGGATATAAGCCATGAGGCAAGGAGTTGGGAGCAGGGATGGAGTAGGGATGGACCTCAATGTTGTGTAGGTGGAATATCACTGTGGGAGGGGTGAAAGGACAGTGGGTAGGACATTCTGTATTTTAGGGCACGACGAGAGGTAGTTGAAGCCCTGGCATACAATGTGATTCAGTTGCTCCAGTCCTGGGTGCTACTGTGTCACAAGAAGAATGTCCCGTTTTGGCTGGACAGTGGGACTTTGGGAGGTGGTGGGTCAACATTCCATCCTGGATTTTCCATAGTGTGATACAGAGCAGTAGTTCAATCTTTCAGCATAGTGGCTGAGTATATATTTGGAACATGATTATTTTCAGCATTGTCTTGAAATGATTGTAGTAGGGGTTAGTCTATATGATTTCTTTCAGGTTTTATACAAAGTTTCTATTAATGTGTTGTAATAATTGTGGGATATCTTGGCTGGAAAATAAAAATGATTTGCATAGCTTTGCACAGGAACATACACAGAATGAAATTATCCTTAGGTTTCAAATTTATTATTATTATTTGATGTTGGTGTGCCAGTGAACAACATACTGTTCTATATATACAGGGTGTTACAAAAAGGTACGGCCAAACTTTCAGGAAACATTCCTTACACACAAATAAAGAAAATATGTTATGTGGACATGTATCCGGAAACACTTAATTTCCTTGTTAGAGCTCATTTTAGTTTCGTCAGTATGTACTGTACTTCCTCGATTCACCGCCAGTTGGCCCAATTGAAGGAAGGTAATGTTGACTTCGGTGCTTGTGTTGACATGCGACTCATTGCTCTACAGTACTAGCATCAAGTACATCAGTACCTAGCATCAACAGGTTAGTGGTTATCACGAACATGGTTTTGCAGTCAGTGCAATGTTTACAAATGCGGAGTTGGCAGATGCCCTTTTGATGTATGGATTAGCATGGGGCAATAGCCGTGGCGCGGTACGTTTGTATCGAGACAGATTTCCAGAACGAAGGTGGCCCGACAGGAAGATGTTCGAAGTAATTGATCAGCATCTTAGGGAGCACAGAACATTCCAGCCTATGACTCATGACTGGGGAAGACCTAGAACAACGAGGAGGACACCTGCAATGGATGAGGCAATCCTTCGTGCAGTTGGACGATAACCCTAATGTCAGTGTCTGAGAAGTTGCTACTGTACAAGGTAACGTTGACCACGTCACTGTATGGAGAGTGCTACGGGCGAACCAGTTGTTTCCTTACCATGTACAGCGTGTGCAGGCACTATCAGCAGCTGATTGGCCTCCACGTATCGTACAGCCGTTATGGCATCTTCCATGACCACCAGTGACGTACGTCAGTTCCACATACTGCCACCGCAAAACAGCAGGGAACCTCCACCTTGCTGCACTTGCTGGACAGTGTGTCTAAGGCGTTCAGCCTGACCGGGTTACCTCCAAACACGTCTCCAACAAATGTCTGGTTGAAGGCATATGTGACACTCACTGGTGAAGAGAACGTGATGCCAATCCTGAGCGGTCCATTCAGTATGTTGTTGGGCCCATACGTACTGCGCTGCATGGTGTTGTGGTTGCAAAGATCTTGCCATGGATGTTGAGAGTGAAGTTGCACATCATGCAGCCTATTGCGCACAGTCTGAGTAGTGACATGATGTCCAGAAGCTGCATGAAAAGCATTATTCAACATGGTGGCATTGCTGTCAGGGTTCCTCCGAGCCATAATCTATAGGTAGCAGTCATCCACTGCAGTAGCAGCCCTCAGGAGGCCTGAGTGAGGCATGTCATTGACAGTTCCTGTCTCCCTGTATCTCCGCCATGTCTGAACAACATCACTTTGGTTCACTCCAAGATGCCTGGACACTTCACTTGTTGAGAGCCCTTCCTGGCACAAAGTAACAATGTGGATATGATTGAATCGCGGTATTGACCGTCTAGGCATGGTTGAACTACAGGCAACACAAGCTGTGTACCTCTTTTGTGGTGGAATGACTGGAACTGATCAGCTGTCAGACCCCTTCCATCTAATAGGCGCTGCTCATGCTTGGTTGTTTACATCTTTGGTCGGCTTTAGTGACATCTCTGAACGGTCAAAGGGACTGTGTCTGTGAAACAACATCCACAGTTAATGCCTATCTTCAGGAGTTCTGGAAACCGGGGTGATGCAGAACTTTTTTTGATGTGTGTATATGGATATTCTACGAATCACACTTAAGTGCCTGGCAGAGGGTTCATCGAAACACACGCTATAATTCTCTATAATTCCAATCTCGAACAGCATGCGGAAAAAATGAACCCTTATATTGTTCCGTGAGAGCTTTGATTTCCCTTATTTTATGATGATGATCATTTCTTGCTATGTGGGTCGATATCAACAAAATATTTTCATATTTGGAGAAGAAAGTTGGTGATTGAAATTTTGTGAGAAGATTCTGCCACAGTGTAAAACACCTTTGTTTTAACTATGTTCACCCCAAATCCTGTATCACGTCAGTAACACTCTCTCCCCTATTTCTCGATAATACAAAACGTGCTGTTCTTCTTTGAACTTTCTTGATGTTTTCCATGAATCCTATCTGGTAAGGATCCCACACCATGCAGCAGTACTCCAAAAGAGTACGGGCAAGCTTGGTATAGGCAGTCTCTTAAGTAGATCTGTTGCATCTTCTAATTGTTCTACCAATAAAACACAGTCTTTGGTTCACCTTCCCCACAACATTTTCTGTGTGTTCTTTCCAATGTAGGTTGTTCGTAATTGTTTTTAGTTGAATTTATAGCCTTTAGAGTTGACTGATTTATCATGTGACTGAAGTTTAATGGACTCCTTTTAGCACTCATGTGGATGACTTCGCACTTTTCATTATTTAGAGTCAATTACCAATTTTTGCACCACACAGATATCTTTTCTAAATTGTTTTGCAATTTATTTTGATCTTCTGATGACTTTACTAGTTGATAAATGACAGTGTCATCTGCGAATAGCCTAAGAAGGCTGCTCAGATTGTCTCCCAAATCATTTGTATAGATAAGGAACAACAAAGGGCCTATAAGACTACCTTAGGGAACGCCAGATATCACTTCTGTTTTATTCAAAGACTTTCTGGTAGTTACTACAAACTGTGACCTTTCTGACAGGAAATCACAAATACAGCATATAAACTGAGATAATGTTCCATAAGCACAGAATTTGACTACAAGTTGCCTGTAAGGTACAGTGTCAAAAGCCTTCTGGAAATCTAGAAATACAGAATCAGTTTGAAATCCCTTCAACACTTCATGTGAGTAAAGAGCTAGTTGTGTTTCACAAGAACGATGTTTTCTAAATCTTTCTTGCTTGTGTGTTGATAGACCATTCTCTATGAAGTAATTCATGATGTTTGAACACACTATATGTTCCAAAATTCTGCTGCATATCGACATTAATGATATGGGCATATAATTTAGTGGATTACTCCTACTGCCTTTCTTGAATATTTATGTGATCTGTGCAGCTTTCCAGTCTTTGGGTACAGATCTTTAGTTGAGCAAACAGTTGTATATGAATGTTAAGTGTGGAGGTACTGCATCAGCATACTCTGCAAGGAATCTAATTGGTATACAGTCTACACTGGAAGACTTGCTTTTATTAAGTGATTGAAATTCATCACTATTCCAAGGATATCTACTTCTAAGTTACTCATGTTGGCAGCTGTTCTTGTTTCGAATTCTGGAATATTTATTTCGTCTTCTTGGGTGAAGGAATTTCAGAAGGCTGTGTTTAGTATCTCTGCTTTGGCAGCACTGCCATCGATAGAATTTCCATAGCTATCATGCAGAGAAGGCATTGACTGTGTCTTGCCACTAGCATATTTTACATACGTCCAGGATCTCTCTGGATTTTCTGCCAGGTTTTGAGACAAAATTTTGTTGTGGAAACTATTATAAGCATCTTGCATTGAATTCTGCGCTAAATTTTGAGCATCTGTGAAAGATCACTGATCTTGGAGATTTTGCTTTTATTTATGTTTGGCATGCTTTTTTCATTGCTTCTGCAACAGTCTTCTGACCTGTTTTGTGTACCAAGGCAGATCAGCTCCATCTTTTGTTAATTTATTTGGTATAAATATCTCACTTTGAACTGAAGCCACATCTGGTCTGCACTTACATTGTTAATTTGGAAGGAGTGGAGATTGTCTCTCAGGAAGGCATCAAGTGAATTTTTATCTGCTTTTTTGAATGGGTACATTTTTCACTTATTATTTTTATAAGATTTTGGAGCTACAACATTCGCTCTCACTACGACAACCCTGTTTTCACTAATCCTTTTATCAGTTTTGATACTCAAATTTGGCTCAGGATTATTTGTTGCTAAGAGGCCATGACACCAACAATCTGTCTGACCACATGAATGATGACCAACAAACTTTGGTGAAGAAACAGCTGGACCAACGAATTACTGAGCATGTTGCCCAACACAACATTCTTCACTGGAGTGACTTCTTCATGGCCTGTCCTGTATGGATCCTTTCTTACAACATCAGCTTTTCTGAACTGTGTGGGTGGGAACTTTCCCTGGAGTATATCCTACATTCCCATAATCCACCTGTCTTCACCCTGCATTAGTCACTGTCCTTCATGCACATATCATGTTCCCTGCTCCCACTCCAGCCCTGCACTACAGAGCCTTCTGTTCCCCCAACACACCCACAATCATTTTTCCTGTCCTCTACATCTTGCCTTTTCAGCACCCCCATCCCCTCATCTGAGTAACGTCCCCACTGTATCTAGTTCACCTACTCTGTCCCTGTATGCTCCCACCCGCTTCCCTGCTATCCCTTCCATTCCGTCCTTCCCTCCCCAGCCTCCTCCATACCCCCACCACCCAGATTGCTTCTCCCATCATGTGCAGTTGCTCATAGTCCGGCCTCAGTGGCCAGAGACAGTAATCATGTGAGTATGAGTTGTGCTTGCGTGAATGTGTGTGTTCTGTCTACTTTAGAAGAAAGCCTTTTGGCCAAAAGCTTACATTTGGCCTGTCTGCAACTTGGCACCTGCTCTATATGGTGACTACAGTTCTATGTCTATTTCCTTGGGTGTCCCACAACAGTTGAAACATTTCTTGCTTGACCAGTGTTTCTACTCTGAACTTGTGAAACATCATAATAAGTAAAACTCATTTACCAAATATTGTTATTCATGTATTAAGTCACTTCATACTAAAAACAATGTACTAAAAATGATTCTTTGACCGAATAAAGAAATATGCTTAACATTTCTTTTCAGTTTTTCTAATTTATTAGAGCTCGGAGTGCCTGTTCATGTTGACCATGGTGCCTTCTATTCCAAAGCCTTTTGAGTGTTTTGTCTGGCTTCTTATATAGCTCCAGAATGCACAAACTTAAAATCCTTAAGCTTTCTTTGACTCCTCTACAAGAATAATTTATGGATATTTTCCACTACTGTCAAAATTTTCCCGTTATTTTGTTGCGTGCGCTTAATGTAAAGATGAGATACATATGCCAACACAGTGTTTCACCTGTGTAAATATAGTGCAAGTTCTTTCTCAAACTGTGCCTCTGCCATCCTGTTGCAGGGCACTAAATGTGAGCACCAGTTATGCAAAGCATGCTGCCGAACACTGTGTTATACGCAAGATAAGGATTGCCCTGGACACCGCATTCTTATTAAGACAAGGCGAGAAAGGGCACGGCACTTTGCTGCTTTGCAACACCAGCCCCAGGAGGACAGTTGTCAGCCGGGTGAAGATCTCGATGGGGAGGTGGATATGGACAAGGAAGACAAACAAGATATAGAAGGATGCCTTTTAACTGCAGAAAATGAGTCATAACATGGACTACTGGTGTTTCATAACACTGTATCTATTGTAAATAAAATTTGTTACATTGTTTGTTTGCTGTTATTATTTTGTTAAATGAAACTATATGTATAGCAGTGGCAGGAGACCACACTTTAAAGCTATTAATGTTTGCAAGCTTTCAGAGCTCTGGAAGCTTCCAAACTTTAATACCTTTTGTATATGTGCTCTCCTGTTGCCACTAGGTGTGTAAATTTTACAATTTTTTATCTATCCAATTACACTTTATTTTCAAAATTTGATCATTTTATTGATAAAATACACACACACACACACACACACACACACACACACACACACACACACTCTATCCTCCATAAGTTTGGAAACACCATGCTGCTTATTGCAACAGAGCAAGATGAGAGTGATCTATGTGAATTATTGGTTAGAATATAGAATAGTATGCTCAAATAACAATTAAGAATAATTTCAATTTGTACAGATACATAAATATTGGCATTGTTCAGTTTTATACAAACTGACTTTACCTCTCCAAGCAGTTCCACTAAACAAGCCAGGTGGTGCCAGCAGACAGCATGACCATATAGTGGTACATTGTTTACAATTCTGTTCAGCTGTAGTTCAGTTTGTATGAAGGTAGGACACACATCAGAGGTAACTGAAAATGGCTCCAAAGTGCCACAGTCCTTATGATTCATGGATGAAGATATCACTTTGCACCAAGAGGCAATAGTATCTGACAAATATCGAATAAATTGAAGATTTCCATCAGTTGAGTTGTTGAGATCGTACACTGATATCAACATACAATGATTGTCCTCACTCAGGAGGATCCAGGAAAATGTTAGAATCCCAGGAAAAGTATTTGGCACTGATCAGTAAACTTAAGAGATTCAAATTTTTCGACAAATTGATTGCTGAACTAAATACAAATGGGGATACTCCAGGGCGTGAGTCAACAGTGAGATGGTGCCTGACTGAAAACAAAATTCAGGGTTATGTAAAAACAGGGATACCATTTTTGCACCCTGTTAACAAGACTATAAGGCCTCAGTGGTCTACAGCACATCAACACTGGAGAGCTGACCATTGGGAAAGAGTCGATAAAGTCAGAGATCTGGTGAAAACAGATGGAGAAATGAACCAAAAGGATTATAATGTCATTTGCTAGCAACATGCCGAGACATCTGGTTGGGAAAGGTTTTGCCTTGCAACAAGACATTGACTTGAACGTAACATCCCACTAACGACAATCTTAAGAGTTACCTTTGCTTATTAATGATTTAAGCTGTGGGTTAATGAACACTCCATTGATTACCAAAGTACTGAACTGGAAAAAATATACACCCATTAGCAAGTGGATCTGACAGACACACACACTGTTATGTTAATGTGTGCCATGTAGTAGCTTTTTTGACATATTGTGGGTATGGTGAATTTTCTATACAGGAATTGCTTCAATAGATTAGAAAGTATCAGTGCTGTCAAACTGACAACAGTGACAATGTGTCCTGACCTCAAAGAGACACCAAAGGCATTGGGGAGCTGTAGTGATCCATGACTAATCAAATTCCAATAAAACTCATGTTGGTTGGTTCATGCTGGGTCCAAGGTGCACAGGTATTGCTCACAAGCATCCCTCATGTGTTTAATGTATCTGATTCCAGTGAATTGTCTTCCGAAAGATGCAGGTCAGCTGTGAGGATAGTGAAGATGAACAAACAGATGCACATGATTGAAGAGTAGTGTCGCGTACTGTTTTTCAAAGACAGATAAAGGCATATATATTAATCACACATTTTAAGGTGGATGTTCCATAGAGGATGCTGGGAATGAAATCTTATGATTGGCTCATAGCACATTGGCTGCTGGAACAAGCCCTGCCTTCTCCAAGGGCAGTCAGCTTATAACTCACTAAAGAAATGAACATGTATTGGGTTAATGCATCACAGAACTGACGTGAAAGTTGATGGCCAACCACTAGGAGGCGGCTCACTTTTCTGAATAATAATAATAATAATAATAATAATAATAATAACCACAATGCACAACACTGTTTTCACAATGGCTACTTAATGCTACAGCACACACTATTGGTACATAGGTATAGTTGGCAACAAGTGTAAACATTCAGTAACATCCTGAAGTCAGCTGACTTTCTCTGATCAGAAAAGAGCCACTTTGAAATATGCATTTAGTATCGGGAATCTCACTTCATCCCATGTAAACATCCCCCACAGAAGGCAGCAGCAACTCCACCTCCTGCGTGAATGGTGCCCTCTTAGGGACAAGGTACACTGCCTCATGTGATTGTCATTGTACATACTCATATGCTGACATCATGGTGTACCAAGACTTATCAATGCAAATGACCTTTCCCCATGATTAGCATACAGTGGTGACGTTCCCACACTCGAGCTATTGTCTGTGCCTGGTGCTGCACATGAGTGACTTCTGTAGCCCATAGCAAGTTAGTGATACTGAATGGCAGTCCTCCATCAGCAATGCATTGTTGCCCACAGCAGTTGGCTCTGGTGTCAGCGGCAGTGGCTTGTCCCAAAGTGAGGTACTTTAGGTATGCGACATATGAAAAAACTAACTGCCTCTGTTCTCCCGACATAGTGTGTCCGATGTATCAGGAGATGCCTCTATCCTGGCTCAATCAAATTAGTTGATATTTCCATTGAGAGCCTGACTCTTCTGCCGACCTGTTCCATTCACCACAGAGAGAATAGCTCTCTCTCTCTCTCTCCCCCCCCCCCCTCCCCCTCTTTCTCCCTCCCCCCCTCTCTCTCTCCCCCCCCCCTCCCCCTCCAATAGAGCAGCTATCCCAAATTCAATTGCTCATGACTGTTTAATTTTTTTTACCATTGGATATAACTCAGCTCTCAAAAGTGATTTTCTTAAGTAAATTCCACACCTTAGTAAGGGCTTTGTATGCACTTAAAGTGGGAACTAATTGTATTAAACAATGGAAACTCCAGGTAGGAATATCAACAATGTAGGAAAAGATAGAAGACACATTAAGTTGCAGACAAGCACGATTAAAAGAAACTTATATAAAGTTTTTTTTTCAGCCACAGCCATCAACAGCAAAATAGAAACGCACACCATTTAGACATACAAGCAAGCACAACTCATGCACACGACTGCCGACTCTGGCAACTCGGGGACTAATTTTAGTGATCCATTTGTAAACAAATAGCTTTCATCTGATGGAATTGTAATTACCTTGAGACGTATGTGTCTCAACTTTATATTTGATAATGGTAGAAGCTGAAGAAATGAATTAAAATTTGTGCTACAGCTGGGATTTGAACACAGGTGTCCTGGTTACGAGGCAGATGTCCAAGCCATTACACCACCAAAGCAGTATGGGGAAGGAGAAAATGGGCTGAAGGTGTGGAATGAAGTTCATGTTAGGGAGGGCACTGGACTAAGGTAGTCCGTGTGGCTGTGTGAGCCACACCACTACGGTGGTGTAATGGCTGGCTGGCCCATCTGCCTAGCAAGCACTAGACCCGGGTTCAAGTCCTCACTGTGATGCAAACATTAATTTATTTCTTCAGCTTCTATCATTATTGAAAATAGCTTTTATGTACCATATTTTTTGCCGTACATGAAATGGCACAGTTGCTTATTAAATGAGGTTCCAACAGCTTTCATTGGTGGAAAATTCAGTTTGCATCTTCTAGGGCTCGTGCTGTGTAGCAGCTTTTTTGACATATTTTGGGTACGGTGAGTTTTGTGTACCAAAATTGCTTCACATAGATTAGAAAGTATCAGCTCTTTCTTTTACTCAAAAAAATTGACAACTCTGGTATGAAGTTATTTGTGCTAAATTTGGAACAAGAAGTTGTGCAAGTATACTAAACTTGTTCGTTGTAGTTTCTTAGCATACTTTTGTCCAAGAATATCTTGCATACCTGTCAGAGTTTACAATACTTTTGTGGACATGCAGTTCCTCTTGCCTTGTGCCCTTAAACTGTATGTGAGTGACATTCCAATTTCCATATAATAATGCACATTTTGTAACTGCACAATGTATGTTCGATAACTTGTGTAGTCAGAGTGTTCATGGTATAGCTGCTTTGCCTACGTATCAGTATGACAAGTGAAGTAAGCCATTAGCTATGATTTCAGAAGCTGCTACCATGGACACACATGTCACAGTTTTTCCACCAACAGTTTTAATCATATATCAAAATATATGGATGGTAAAAAAAAAGTCACAGCACCAAGGTGGAGTCTAGAATGCCTTTAAGGTGACCAAGACGTCATTATCAACACCTCACTGAGTTTGAATGAGGTCGCGTAATACAGCTACGAGATACTGGAAGTTCCTTCTGTAATATTGCAGAAAGACTTGGCAGGAGCATAGCCACAGTACATGATGGCTGGCAGCGGTGGTCACAAGAAGACAGGGCTTGAGACAGCCAGTTGGCACTACCGAGAGGGAAGATCATTGTGTTTGGTGTATGGCTCTGGCACATTGTACTGCATTGGCAGCATCAATTTGAGCAGCAGTTGGCACTACTGTGACACAATGAATTCTTACAAATCGGCTACTTCGAGGACAGCTCTGAGCGAGACACACTGTAGCGTGCATTGCACTCACCACAAACCACTGCCATTTGCGACTTCGGTGGTGTGAAGCGAAAGCTCATTGGAAGGCAGGGTAGAGATCTATTGTGTTTTCTGATGAAATCTGGTTGCACTCCAGTGTCAGGATGGCCTTGTGATGATTAGGAGGAGACCAGTCGAGGGTCTGCATCCAACCTACCTGCATTCTAGACACAATGGATCTACACCTAGAGTCGTGGTCTGTGATGTGATTTTGTACAACAGCAGGAGCACTCTTGTGGTTATCCCACACACCCTGACTGGAAAACTGTACATCTATCTGCTAATTCGACCATTCATGAACAACATTCCAGGAGGTGTTTCCCACCAGTGTAAAGCTTGCCCACATACCACTGTTGTAACCCAACATTCTCTACAGAGTGTCGACGTGTCTCTTGGCCTGCTCAATCACCAGAGCTGTCTCCAATCAAGCACATATGGGACACCATCGGCCAACAACTCCAGTGTCATTCACAACCCTGCATTGCCTGACCATGTGCAACTGGCACGGAACTCCATATCACAAACTGACATCCAGCACCTGTGTACAACACAATGCATGCACGTATGCATGCTTGCATCCAACATTCTGGAAGTTACACTGGTTATTAATGTACTGGCATTTCACAATTGCAATATCTTATCTTGCACTTATGTTAAGCTGCAATCTTGCAATGTTTGTCACTTTAGTATGATACCTAGACAAATGTATTCCCAAAATTTCATTTCTCTACATTAATTTTATTTTGGTGTTGCAGTTTTTTTCTGTCAGTGCATTTATTTTGCAGCAACTGAAGATCTGAACAAAGTTAAATTTCCTTCAGTAGAATAATGAAGGATAACATGCAAAGGAAAGTGTATATGGTGTGCGCAAAACCTTGAAGGTTACAATTACACTGTCAGGAGAGGATCCTACTCTTGAGTATTTTGAGATACATTACCAAGGGCCGCAATATGAATATTTCAGGGTGCACGATGTCCTGAATGACCAGTGCATGTGAAACACTTGTTTGATAAGTGCTTGTGTTTCGTAACAAGTAACTAACTTAGAAATTTGTGGCAGTGCTTTGAATAACTACTCAATTATCTGGGACGTCTGTGGTGGACTTTTACATGCTGATGGCTAAGAAGCTGCCAGCGGACACAACAGAGTCTTATGCCTGGACATGTTTGTAATAGTCACAGTCACAAACAGCTTGTTGATGAAGTACATACTGTGGATGAACATGGGCTGTAAATGCAATGCTGGATTAGCGAAACAGTAGCAGTTTAGCCTTGGCCGCAGTTGGAACTTCTTACAGTTCTACTTGCTCTAAATTTTTTGCAGTGTGTTGCCATCACCAATATCAGCACAGTCATTGTCATCATCATCATTGCTGTCGCTATAAGTCGTGTCCACAAATGCGCATACTTCTTCAGAAAACACCAATAATGCTGGACCACTCCACGTACAAAATCTGATTTATTCAATAGCCACAGTAGTTCTTCATCAGTGAAAAAGAGTCATTTTTAATGGTTTCGATGTCTTGCTGTCATACTGGTTGACAGTATGTGATCTGCTTGAGCTAAATCCATTTATGTTTGTATTATAGGATACAGTAAATCTCACTGTTCAATACAAGATATAAATTACTATTCAGCTTTATGCCGGATGTAGAGTGACACTGAAATTTCTTAAGAATTATAAGAGCCAGTCAGATGAAAACTAAAGACTCACCACAATGAGACTATGGAAAGTTTCAATTTAAAAGTGATCACCAAATGCTTCAAGACATTTATTCCACAGGGAGACGAGATGATCAATTCCTCTTTTGTAGAGGGCAGTCGGCCACTGACTAATTCACAGTCCCACCCATTCTGCACCTCCTCATGTAACTGAAATCGATGTCCACACATCTTTCTTCAGGTAGCCAAAAATGTGAAAATCCCATTGTGAAGGACCCGGGCTGTATGGAGGACACTTTGGTGTTTCCCGACCAAATTCCTGAAGTGTAGTCTTTGTCAGATTGGCAGTGTGGCGGGCGGGCATTACCACACAACAGAATGATTCTGCATTTGCAAGGGTTTTAACTTTCTGGTACACCACAGTTTCTGCTAAGTGTTTACATAGCTCTGCACATGGATTGTGGATCCACGCTTGAGAAACTCGTTGAGCAGAGGGGCTCTGCAGTCAGAGGAAGTGTTCAAGACCTTACTGGAACTTGAGTGAGCAGATTTGGATTTCTTTCCTGGGGGAGATGTGGGTTTTTTCCACTGTTGGCTCTGCCATTGGTCCTCAGGCTGATGGACGGAATCATCCTCTTGCACAATAACGCCTGCTCCCACACTGCCAATTGGATGAAGTCTTACACTTCACTGATTTGGTTGGGAAACACTGCAACATCCTCTGTACAGCTTGGATCTTTCATGGTGTCATTTTCACATCTTTGGCCTCCTGAAGGAAGACGTGTGGATGTCAATTTCAGTCGGATTAGGGAGTGAAAGAATGACTGTGGTTCTGGAGTTGTCAGTGGCCAGCCACGATCTCCGCCACACACCACTTGGTGGCTGGCGGAGTATATATGTAGATGTAGATGAAACAGGATGTGATCATCTTGTCTCCCAGTGGGATAAATGAGTTAATGCCTGTGGTGCTTACATTAGAATGGAATCATTTCTTGGTCCTGTTGCGGCAGGTGCTCAATTTTCATTTGACTGCTCCTCATAGAAATAAAAAAGACCAAGTTCCAAAAACAAAATCCAATGCTTTGAACAAGATATTTCACTTGATTTCTTGTACACTAGTGTCAACTCAATCAAAGAATACAAATCAATGCAAAGTACTGCTCTACATCCTGTACTACACAGACTGGAGCATGTGGCTGCCAGTTGGCACATGACATCAAAGATAAGGAATTGCTGTGTCCGTTGGCAGCCTCATGGCAGTCAATATGTTAAAACTGTTTACAGAACTATTGATGACTGAGCGTCATTATTACAGAAACTAGCAAAGATGCATTTAATGTACAATGCTTCCGGATGTAATGCCTACAAAGCCAAATGAATGTGCTGTACTTGCTGAACAGTGTGTCTAAGGCGTTCAGCCTGACTGGGTTGCCTCCAAACACGTCTCCGACAATTGTCTGGTTGAAGGCATATTCAACACTCATCAGTGAAGAGAACATGATACCAATCCTGAGCAGTCTAATTGACATGTTGTTGGGCCAACCTGTACCGCACTGCATGGTGTCATGGTTGCAAAGATGCATCTCACCATGGTTGTTGGGAGTGAAGTTGCGCATCATGCAGCCTATTGTGCACAGTTTGAGTTGTAACATGACATCTGGTGGCTGTATGAAAAGCATTATTCAACATGGTGGTGTCGCTGTCAGGGTTCCTCAGAGCCATAATCCGTAGTGAGTGGTCATCCACTGCAGTAGTAGCCCTTGGGCGGCCTGAGCGAGGCATGCCATCGGCAGTCCCTGTCTCTCTGTATGTCCGAACAACATCGCTTTGGTTCACTCCAAGATGCCTGGACACTTCCCTTGTTGAGAGACTTTCCTGGCACAAAGTAACAATGCGGACATGATCAAACTGCGGTATGGACCTTCAAGGCACGGTTGAACTACAGACAACACAAGTCGTATCCTTCCTGGTGGATTGACTGGAACTGATCAGCTGTCGGACACCCTCTGTCTAATAGGTGCTGCTCATGCATAGTTGTTTACATCTTTGGGTGGGTTTAGTGACATCTCTGAACAGTCAAAGGGACTGTGTCTGAGAAACAACATCCACAGTCAACATCTATCTGCAGGGGTTCTGGGAACCGGTGTGATGCAAAATTTTTTTTGATGTGTGTTTTTGACTCTGTATGTACATCACAAATAAAACAGAAGATAGTACATTCATACTAGTGAGAATTGTAAAAGAGAAATTAAGCTAGGAGCTCATCAAAAGTGCTGGAAAACCTTTGCCTGTTACTTATTACTTGATCATTGATTGCACTAACTGGGTTAGTACAATGATGAGTATATATTTCAAGATCTTCTAAAATGTCCAAATCCCTGTCTGGGTTCAAATTAGACTATTTAAACTACTCTCAATAGGATATAACTGGTGGCCATTGTCCTTTGAGAGACAGCCTAGTATAACACTAACGTATATCACTCTAACGTGAAACATGCTAATTGTTACACTCCTACAGGCTTTTGAAGATTGACCGCACGTATGTCTAATGGACAAAGATATCAGACTATAATTTTGAAATTGGTGAAATTAACGGGAAAACCAAATGGACTTTAACCTTGGGAGTTAATGAAAGTCATAAAATCATAAATAAATGAAAAAAAAATTGAATGGTCGCCAGCCCAATAAGGCACATTAATTTAGAAATATATTTTTAAGAAAATTTAATGTGGTTATTGAAGTTACTTTCATTGAGATCTCCCTTTGAATAGCAAACAGGATACAATCTGACACAGTAGACTTTGAACTGTGTTTAGCAGCAGTTACCAATAACACACCAGTACATTGTAGGAAGTAATTTTGCACCAAGCTCATACTAATGACATCTATACTCAAGAGCATTACTTAATCAAATACTGAAATGTTACTGCATGTAGTGCAGAACTATATTTGGACATGAGGGGCTTTTATCTTGACTGACAAATAAGCTCCTCTACATATATCAGTTTTCCTTAGCAACAGTAATAGTTCAGTTTTTTCCTAATAGATGGGGAATATGATGGGGACCCATAAAGTAGTACAGTTTCACAAGTCCACGCTCTTTGATTATTAGAGCAGAAAAGACTAATTCAAAACAGCTAATCATTCATTTTACTTGGAGTAGTTCACAATTTACTTTGCAAGACAATAAAATACAACACTGGGCTTAATTAACTTCAAAAAAGGAACCATTCATGATAGAAATCAACACCACACAATTTTTGAAAATGAGCATAACTTCTTTGCCTTTTAAAATCACCTGTGAAACAGGTATTTTACACAATAATATTTACACATCTTGCACTGTATTCCAACAAAACTATATTTTGTAATAAACTAAGGATACTTTAGCAAAATCCTATCCAACTTCACTTTTGTGGTTTTAACTTTTACTACTCCTTTTACATTAGACAAAAAAATCACTTTTAAACTCTTGAATGCAAGACTTGTCCATTTAAATCAGGATACTTAGTTTTAATAGCACTTAGGTGAGGACGCTGCATAGTTTCGTGATCAGGATAGAAAATATGGTTCCAGGCATGAATTTACATTTTTGTGATTATTATTGAATCAACACACAAATTAACTGGTCCATGCCCATATACATTACTGAATGTTTGCTTCACAAACTTCAATGGCGAAGATTGGTGGCAGATAACTTGATGGCTAACTGTACTCAAGGCTCTTGATGTTCAATCTCTTGGTGTCAGACTTCCAACAAAATTAGAGCCATTCCTTTACACCGAAAATACAAAAAAAAAAAAAGCCAGCTCCACATCCAATGCAATTCCTTTATAAAGCAGCTTCCAATTGCCTCTCTTAGCACTGTCTAATTGCGCTACGGCTAGCCACATACTGCATTCCGTTCACACAAAGGAGCCACTCAGTTCAACCACCAAAACCACCTTCTACATCGCACCATTCCACTCCCGTTGCAGGGGGGACTTCCCTACAGATTTTACATGTTACAAATACAAGTGCCCTAAGTATGAACCAACTTTCAATAAACATTTTCCTTTTTTGAACATACACATATTATAATAATTTATCATTTTAACATATCCTTTTGCTTTTTTTTCATATATACATTACAAAACTCTAATTTTCTTGCCACAAATCAAAGAGTTTAAATAACTTGGAATACACATTTCATAATTGCAGATACAGAGTTAGATAATATAAACCTACTTCTAATCGATATAAGTGTTGCACTAAGGCACTGCTAATACTTGCACAGTTGTGTTCCATGAATCTTGTTTTAAAATCCCCTGCTGTTTGGCCTACATAAATATTGTCACAGGACCTGCATCTAAACTTTAGCCCACCTAAAGGCATTGGCTGTTTTGTAACACCAGGGGCAAAATATGGCATGGAAATGCTGGCTAACCTTGTCTTTAAGTGAAACTGTCTTTCTACTTTATTAAAAATCTTTTTACCAAAATCTCACTGTTTTTTCTGCAAAACTGTTAGCTAAGCCAACCTGTACTAGCTTGATGTCATGGCTGGAATGCAAGTGGGCTGGCATGTGAGCGGACTTGGATGGATCGTTCTTCAAGTGATTATCATAACTGATGTGTAGGTTGTATACGTGGTACAGTACCAGGTGCTACAGCAGATGTCGCGGGCGGCTGTAGCGTGACCTGGACGGCGAAATGGGGGTTATAGTAGATCAGCATGGGATCAGCCGTTGAGATATGACTCTGCTGATGGGGAAGGAAGCTGCAATGTTCTTTGGTTGCCAGTAATGTCGGCTGAGGTGTTGCCCTCAGGATGCAATGTATTCAGAGCATCTTATGGGACCCAGGCAAGCTTGAGGTGGGGGAAGTAGACTGTTGTGAGCTTACTGTGAAGCAAGATAATAAATATCTGAGGCCTGTTTGGGAGTATCCAGTACGGGCCAGCGCATGGTGGCTGCAGGACTTTTTGGACCACGTCATCCTTCACCATGACGAATTCACTTGTAGACAGCTCTTTGTGTATGAATACTTTTGGGGTTGTACAGAGAGCCAGCGGTGGCAAATGGATGTTCTGAATCTGCTGATGGCTGCGCTATTTGACTGCCAGTAGGTCTTGTTGATGGCCATAAGTAATAGGTTGTGAGAAGTCAGCTGGTAGAACTAGTGGTTCCCCATACACCACCTCCGCTAGAGAGACACACAAGTCTTCTTTACACGAAGAGTGAATGCTAAGGAGAATCCAGTTAGTACTTTGGTTCACAAACCAGCTTGGCACATTAGAGCCGCCTTCACGTCCTGTGCCACCTCTCTACGAAGCCATTGCTCTGCAGGCAATATGCTGTTGTCTGTGCATGGGTAACGCCACAGAGCCGGCACAATTGAATAAAACCTACTCGTACTGGTGGTACTGATCAATGGTGACCAGCTGGGTTGCACCAAAATGAGCAATCCATGTTTCCATGAAGGCACGCGCAACCAATTCAACAGTGATGTCATGTAGGGGAGTTGCTTCAACCCAACGAGACATACTATCAATGATCGAAAGTAGGTATCAGAATCCCTCAGAATCTGTAAGCCATCCAGTGATGTCCAACTGGACCTGATGAAAACTTGTTTTGGGAATCGGGAACAATCCAAGCTGCAGTTGAGTATGGCGGCTCATTTTTGAACACTGGCATGGAAGGCAACTACGTGCGCAGTGATTGCAGCCACAATTAATGTCGGGCCACACAAACCTGTCTCACTAATCGTACCAATCCTTTGATGCCCTGGTGACTACAGTCGTGCAGTCTGCAAAACATTCCTTGGTGCATGCTGAGCAGAACTATGGGCTGTGTTCTGTCTTTAGAAACATTGCAGAGCAATGTCGTATTAGTGCAGGGCAGAGTGTAATGTTCGATCTGCAGGTTTATAGTTATATTGTTGAGAAGATCTATCATGATGGAATCATTAGCTTGCTCGGCTGCCATGGGTTCATAATTGAACTGCAGGGATATTGCACAGATTAAGGACAGATAATTGGTGATGATGTTATGTGCAACGTGAATGTGACACGTCAGTAGTATAGTACACGATGACGTCTAAGTGTTGGTGTATATATTCACCTGACATCCTTCAATGTCTGACAGCCATTTACACTGCAAAAAGCTTGTAGTTGATGGCCAACCTTTTAGACCGAGAATATGAAAGATTCTTCGAGAAGAATTGTAACGGTTGAGGTATTCTGTCAACAATCCAGTGAATTACTGCACCCACTGCAGAGTCATTAGCATTAGTGGTGAATCTGAAGTAAGCTTCCAGGTTGGAGAGAGAGAGAGAGAGAGAGAGAGAGAGAGAGAGATGGCTTGCACCAAGCTGTTCTTTCTTTTACAGATTGCCTCAGACAATCTCCACTGTCCAGTCGATTTTCCTCTATCCTGCTTGTCCTTGCCTGATTAGGTGCCTGTAAAGGGCAATTGATGTTCAGCAACATGTCTGCAATAAAAACTGAGATGCCCAAGGAAATAGCATAAGTTGTGGCAAGCTTCAGAAGAGGCAAGTTTTTAACCATGTCCATTCATTCAGTAGTTGGCTTAGTGGCAGATGCATTAAGTGTGCGGCCAAGAAATGTTACTTCCAACTGATGTAGCTATGACTTGGCCTCATTGATGATAACACCACCCTGCTGCAGCGCAGCTAGAACTTGATCTAGGCGAAGTGTGTGCTCCTCTGAAGAACACAAGAAAACCAAAAGACCATCAAGACATGTGTAACAAGATGGGAAGCAGTGGACGATGCTGTCAATTAGCTGCAGCCATGTTTTCACAGCATTCTTTAAGCCATAAGGCACAAGCCTGAATGGTGGTATGATGGCCATCTTTTGTATTTTGTCAGGATGCATTGGAATCTGTAGGTATGTGTGCTTGTAGTTGATGATGCTAAATATTTGTGGACCTCTGAGCACATGCATAAAGTCTTAGAGATTCAGTACAGGATAGCTGTCACGGACTGTTCTAGAGTTAGGAACTCTTTAGTCATCGCAGCCTATCTTGGGAACAAGTTTGATTCATGACATCCAGGGGCCGTCAGACAGGCATACAATACCTGCTTGTAAAAAGTTTGTGAATGGCATTTTTAGCTGTTTATAAATCTGTGGGAAACAGGTGATGAGGTTTGTGGGTGACAGGAGGATTATTTGTTGTCACAGTCCTCTGCATTGTACCATAGTGCAACGCAAATACATAAGCCAAAGTGCACATTGTGATCGTGGCCAATGCACTATTTACTACCACTGCAGGTAGTGGTGGTGTATTGACCCTGAGATGCGTGTTGCTGCCAGGTGGCAGCTGTGGTGGGCACTTTGCAGGGACTGGTGTGGAGATAATTGGTGATGAGGAGGGGCAGTACCTCATCTGTGGCGGTTGGTTTAAAGTGACTGTTGACATCCAGCATTTGCGCATGGTGCACCGAAATGCCTATGAAGACCAGACCACGGCTGCAAGGGGGACACGTGTCACAGGATGGTATCTTTTATTGCAGTTGTGAAGTGATCTCACATGTATGTGTGCACGCTGTTGTGAGTTGGACTTTCGACATGTCAATGCAGTGATGGAGGTTGGAATTTTCATTGTGAAATTATTGCGCTTCCGTGAACCAGTCAATGTATTACTGCTGAATGGAGACAATGCTTTGAATTGTAGACACACACTAGTGGATTTTTTCTTTCATTGACTTGTGAGCAGAAACGCAGCTGGTGGAACGAGGTGTAGTGGATGTAGCCTTAAGAATTGTCCTTGAACCAGAGTCCAAGTAGTGTGGCGAATTAACACCGGATACACTATGTCGAGCGAAAGTTTGTAGTGGTGTAGGAAGCCCATGCCAATGCCAGGCTCACACGTCTGTGACATAAAATGTCAGACTCGTGCATTATCGTCCTTAGTTGTATTTACATTGGTGGTTTAATCAACCATAGTGCCCACAGTACCATGTCTAGCACGAACGCACAGTCGACATTTGCACAGAGACGTCACCTAGAGGTGTGACTGAGTGTTGTCGTGTAGCTGTCAATTGTAAATAGCCTCCTGTACTTCTTGTTCAGGAGTACATGAGAGGCACTATAGGAACGTAAACTTCAGTGTGTTGTACTAGTTCATTTGAGGCAGTGACATTAGGATATCACTGATGACTTCAGCTTGACCTACTAGATGGCAGTGTAAACTGACATATCTAGCATTAGTGTTGAGCACTCCTGTTGCTGTAAAAATATTGTCAATCAAAATGGAACACAAGGTGGGGTTGGTGACATCAAAAGGTGGCAATCCGAGGTAAGTACTAGTCTTTAGACATGAAGTAAAGGCTGAACTTGCAGCATTTTCTGTTCAGGCAAGGTAGCTGCCAATTGTGGATGAAGCCTTGTGTGTTGTGGCAAAATGGTAAACGACTGGACATCTGCATTTCATGGTGCGGAAGACCTAGGAGGCATGCAATTTGTGTCACATGTATGTTGCACTTGGTTTCAAATGGGAGCATTGCCCACGAAATCACTATTCTCCATATCTAAAAGCAGAGCTATAGTGAGAGGCAACATGGCTGGGGAATGTTTGAGACACTTAACTAGTTGTAGCAGGATGGTACATGAATGTTCATGTTGCTCACATGACACAGAAGGTGCAGATGATGCAAAAAAGTTCCTAAAAACCCCCTCGGATCGTTGTACACCAGTGACACTATTAACGATGGAGTTGTACTTGTGGGATGAGAATGGATTCGTAAGTGCTAGGCATTGTTGATGTACTGAAAATTTGATGATGATGGTAGGGATGAGACTTGAGTCATCAGTGCACCCAGTTTTCAACATTGTTTGTGCATATTTAGAACACTTCACACACTGCACTGCAATCCTTTCATCACTGCAGTCTAGATGCAGTATGCTGAATGGAGTGGTGTATGGCGGCCACGTTGTCACAACAAAAAATGGTGAAACTTTGACGAACTGCGTGAACCATGACCTATGTTGGGTCCACCAAAGTAGGTATATCATAGTATTGGTCTGTATTTATGACTAGCATGAATAACAAATGCAGCAGATATTTCTACATAAACTTTATTAGCCAAAATAAATATAAGCAACTGCCTCTGACCAAGACTCAGTTCACAACTCTCTCTCTGCACAGTCCAAAAACCGTTCTCTTCTCATGGCGGATGGTCTCTGGAAACTGCTTCAAGATCGATATGCCCACACATCTAATAATTTCAACAGTTTCTTTTATGGGACATTACTGTAGAGGTTTTTTTGTACACCCAAGGGAGCTAATGTAACATTATTTGATGTATGTATATCCTTGATTGCACCTGCAAGCTCAGAACTGTTTTTAACCCCAAAATAAGTACTGAAAATGTTAAGTATTTTAATTTTTATAAGTTTATAGCATGGCAATGATATAGTGTTCACAATCGGACAAAACTGATTTCCACCTTTATGAATCTTAAGTTCTAAACTGCAGAAGTTTAGCATTCATAATTTTAAGCGATTTCTTTTCATTATCATTAAAAAGAAATTGGGTGCTGCTTATCTTTTTATGCAGTTCAGTCCAGAGAATTCTTCTGTCTTCCTAAATAGTCATCTTCATATATAAGTACTGTCATACTCCCCCCGTCTACTCGAATGGTCATTGCCATCTCTTGCTCTTACTGTGTATTGAGATTTTTTAAAATTCAGCTCATGATGCACAACTTTACAGGAGCTATTTTTATCTGATAAAGCTTTATTGACCTTTGCAGTGTGCCCGTAATTTCTAATTTCGTCATCCCAGCTCCTTTGCATGCCATGTTAGTTTCATGTATTACACATTTAATATTTTCTTCACTAACATTTGCAATTATATTATGTTGTAAACCCTTGTTTAGCAAAGTATTTTCATAATTACTCAGTACAACACTTGTTACGTTCACTAACCTGTCACTGAAGCAACGTTGCCCAATACCTACCTTACTTCTTGCAACATTTCTGTTTCGTGGTTTGATCAATTTACTCAACTTTTTGTCATGCTTCTTTTCAATTTTCTCATCATTATTCCAAACCCTATTAGCAATTTATTGCCACACTGTGACGCAGTGCAGTACTCAGAAAACTGATGTCTGGTTATGGGTAGATAAAATTTGGTTTACATGACCTGCAGTTATTGAAGAAACCTGCCCTGTTAGTGTGGGATAAGTTTCATTCTCACAGGACAGAAGATATTAAAAATAGACTGAATGAATTGAAGACTCAGGGCTAACTAGTTTACTTCAACCATCATATAGTGGAGATGCCGAGTCCCAGAGATGCCGAGTTATATTCCGTCCTTGATTTTCCATTGCTTGATTCAGTTTACTTCAACCATTAGATGCATTTATCAACAGACTATGTGAGGGGATTATGAAGGAGGAGTGGAACAGATCAATGCAATTCACAGATTTTGAAACTACACTGTCAGCAAGGAAGAAGAAACCGAGCATTTCTCCAGTTTGCGAATGGGTAAAGCGTCAAGATAATGGGTAAAGCGTCAAGATACTGTATACAAACTGAAACAGTGATTAAATCTTTTAAGAAGTGCAGTATCAGTAATGCACTGGACAGTTAAGAGGATAATTTACTGTATGAGGATTCAGATTCTGACATGACGGGTTCAAGTATTTTTCCTTCAGCTCCAAGGATGAATTTTACAAATTTGAGGGTGCAAATTAAAAGGTGAGCATTGTTTCATACTTACATTGCCTAGATATTTGATGTATATACACATTTGCATAAAAAGTCAAAGTAGGAGGGTCCTTTATGCCAGCATGTCTTATATGCCAGCAAGTAAGGTAACCTTTTTACTTTATTTTTTACCTTCCACTACTTAAATATGTTTCAGTTTACCTATATGTCGGCAGGATATATAAACTACTTTACTTTTGTATAAATATCCATTCCTATTGTTAATTGTGTTCTAAAGTAATTATTTACCATCCTGTATTGGCAGGCAACAGCATCACCACTTGGACGCCATCTAGGGTAAGCAGGGTTACCTATACCGTGCTGTGATAGGGCCACCATGCTCATTCATCTGCTAGCTGTCTACTTGTCACATCAGTTTTTCTTTCTTTATATGAATTTAGTGACTTCATAGTTTAGAAATCAAAAGACTTCTTTGCCACAGTATTGTAATTATATTGTACTGGAGTACACACTTCTGTCAAAAAGACTTCAAGAATTTTGATTTTAAGACCTTTGTGCCTGTATTAATACATCCTGTATGCATTCACATTTGTAATATAAAAATTTGTTGTTAATATGTGGGTCATTTTATGATGGGCCATGGCCAAAACACATTATCAAGCTTTTTTGGAATCATTTTAAAAAAAAAATCGCCTCTCACAACTTTCAGTCGTACTTACAATACTTTGTGTAATGGATAGTTGCTTTTGTATCTCAGCTTAGTGGATGATGGTAGCACATTACCAATGTTTACCTTTTGCTCACTGGACTGTGGTGGACATGGTATTACCAGTACCAGATGTTTTCATATTGGCAGTCCAGTGCAGTCGTATAAGCAGGACTGCTGCTGTTAGCACATTTTCTTTTCGATTGGGCATTTAGACTGCACCACCCCTACTACGGTTTCAGTTAATGACAAATGTCATAGGTGTTTCTGACCGACTGTCAGTTACAATGCTAGATTTGGCCACGGCACGTAGTAGAAAAATTTTAAACAGATAAAGTTCTGTTTGAAACTACAGGTTTGTCATCAGTTACCAACTTATCACTATAAGAGCTTACATTGTACCCCATGATATCACCTCATACTTTACGTCTCTCACGATGTCAACTGAATATCCCCTACAAGTCAAGTCATTTTTGATAATGCTAAACTAGAAACAAAGTACATATTAGTGTGTGTGGGTGTGGGTGTGGGTGTGGGTGTGTGTGTGTGTGTGTGTGTGTGTGTGTGTGTGTGTGTGTGTGTGTGTGTGGGCGCACGCGCTTCTCATCAACTAAAGATTTCTTATACGTTGTATGTGGTGCATTTACAAGATGTGATATCACTGTGTATTGTGAAGCCATCGTATAACTGTATCACGAATTAATATAGAGATTATTATGTACCAGTTGTCAGAAATGTGTGATTATTTATTTATTTTACTGTAGCAGCAGAAGCAGCAGCAGCATTGCTGACTGATTTATACGTAACAAAATAGTACAATCTTTGGTAGGTTAGGGGGTGTTGATTTCAGGTAAGTAACTGAGCTTTGCGAGAGGGTTATGCACCAGCATGAGATGAATGAATGAATGAATGAATGAATGAATGAAAGTCTTATATGCTTGACACTGCGTGTTTGCTGCTTGCTTATTAAGTCTGACTGTGCTTAATGGTAAAATAATTTTAAGAAACTGACAATAATGTGACAATGTGTTCCCAAAACATAGTGTGGTAAAAAAATAAATCACGCATTTTCAACAGCAGAAAAAAATCTCAACAGCCTTCCCATATTTGTTGATGTAGGAGATTAAATATATTGAGCCATATCATTTATGCAAATGAAACAGCAGTTTCCCCACAACTCTTGAATTAAATCATGAAATAATCGGGAACGATTAAAGCAAAGGTGCGCGCACGCACGCACGCACGCACGCACGCACACGCACACGCACACACACACGGGGAGTGGGGTAGAATAGTATCATCTAATGAATCTCAAACAGTTGTCGTTTAATGTTGTTATCAAAAATCTTGAAAAGTAGTTGGCTGGTTTACTTCAAACTTTTACTCGATACTCTAAATGAACATTCGGATGGACATAGGCTACGTATTTTTAATGCCTATAATATATAGATATATATGTGGTATAAAAAGGTGGAAAAACAATGAAAAATAATAATAATGGCAATATTATGGAAAGGATAGATTGCTACTCACCATATAGAGAGGAGTCACAGACAGGTACAACAAAAAGACTGCTATATATTTAAGGGTTTTTGAAGGGAGATGCGGGAAAATGCCATGCACATTCATGCAAACACAACTAACACACGCAACTGTCTCTAGGCACTGAATCTTGCCTCAGTGGCCTGAGACAGTGGGGGTGGAGGTGGGGGGGAGGGAGAGGGAGAGAGAGAGAGAGAGAGAGAGAAAGTGAGTGAGTGAGTGAGTGAGTGAGTGTGTGTGTGTGTGTGTGTGTGTGTGTGTGTGTGTGTGTGTGTGTGTACTTTAGGAGGCGGCCTTTTGGCCGAAAGTGTAAATGTACAGCAGTCTTTTTGTCATGCTTGTTTGCAACTCAGTATCCCTTCTATATGGTAAATAGGAATCTATTTTTTTCCATAGTATTGTCATATAAAGGGGAAATGCTATTATCAAAACTCTATAAAGTTCTTGAGTAATTTACTTCAAATTTTATTTTTAAAACAACAGTGTGCAGGGTTTCTATTAATACTGACTGCGATAAAGAAAATGCTGAGCTGTGGCGCGCTTTGAAAATGTGCAGTTTGGATTTCTTTCTCACAGTCAGTTTAACTACACCAGGAAGGTATGTGAAACATTAGACAAATATTTCTCCCAATATATGTTTCCCAACAAAAATTTTACACACAATAATGTGGTGTTTTGTTTCCTTCCTGATCGTTTTGTCTTACTGAAAACTGGGAGGTTTTATTCATGCCTTATCGGCCTCTAATTAGAATACGACTACAGAATCTTAATTGTCCGAAACTCTGTAATCCTACCTGTTCACAGTTCAGAAGTGTGTGAAATACCATCATTGGAGCTACTATCCTCACAGAGTCAGCAGCTACAGATGTGCCTCTTGTACCAATGAGTTCAGTTGATTTACCCATTCATTTTACCCAACTTCAATTCCCAATCAATTTTTTGTTTGCAATGATGATAAATAAGGCTCGAGGTCACAAAGAGGGGTAAGGGGGGGGGGAGGAGGAGGAGGAGGAGGAGGAGGAGGAGGACAAAGGGGGGGGGGAGGCTGGGTGGAGGAAATGTATATAAAGAGGAGGGAGGAAGTGATGAACAGCATATGTTGAGGGGAGAAGGTGGTGACGGGCAAAGAGGGGGGGGGGGGGGGAAGAGTTTAGGGTGTACATCCAATTCCCATACACATTTATTAATTGCAATGCATTCCTAGTATGCAAAAGGTAGTAGTCTTTTTTCTTTAACTGCTTGACTGTAATTTCCTTTGAATTTACTTTGCATCATAGGTAATGTGTCTGACAGTGTATAATAGTTCATATTATGAAACACCTTAAAAATACAACTTGCGTTATTTTGTAATATGTAAATATTGTGTTGACTGTAAACATGTTAGTAGCTACCTCAGAACAAAATTTCTGAAATACCAACTGCATCTATTACAGATGGACAACTACCCTCAAACACATTTGGAAATAGCATGTTACAAAGTTCCTGAAGAAGCACCACATTGTCAAAAAATTGCACTCATGAGAAAGTATGACCCTGCTGCACATCCAGATAGATCAGACAATCACAAAGTCATTCCACTGACTAAGAATTGTCATCAGTTACTAAACTCAAATAAGTTTTCTGAGTTACATTAACATTGCCACTGAATTCCTAACCAGCAGACTTTTTGCAGTTGACTTTTTGCGAGCCAGAACCCTTGAGTTTGCATACGGTTCAGTCCTTGTTAATTCCTCAGGAGATGAGTAGTCAAGGTACTCTGCCTTGGTGTGTTGCCAATATATGGAGGCTGCATGTTACAGAAGTGACATGGGAAACTTTTTTGAAGTATCATTGGGTATTGGTATTATTGAGGTATTGTCTACAGATTGCTGCATGTTAGTTACTAATAAAATGCTAATCCCATATAATGTCCAACTTGAAGGATTCTGAAATAATAAAGTAAAAGAAAATTGGCATCTCTCAAACTTGTCTGTTTTAATTCAAATTTACAACAGATACCCAAAGACAAACAATTTTACAAATTCCATCACATAAGTAGTGACACAAGATTTTCCTCTCATACAATGTTTTACACACACACACACACACACACACACACACACACACACACACACACAAACCTGTGGCATTTAACGGAATTTGTGTTAAAATATAATAATATGTACAACATGTATTTACTGTTTTGATTCAATAACATAACCTGCCTTCAATGGATACTGATTGGATGGATTGTTCTGTAATATGTGGAATGAATATGCAGGGTAATATTTCCTCTTTTTAACTGCTGAATGCTAAGCATCAGCACTGATGTACAATATAACATTCGCACAGATATTTTAACTGTAGGTACCAGGATATGCTGCAAGTATTATTCGACACAATCAACCTCGACATGCTGTAATATCCGCAACAGTCTATTAGTTTATAATACAAAGATACACACATTTAACACAAATATACAACAGGGACTGATATAACCACAATTTGACACACATTGAAACAATTTCTTATTCGCCACTTGCGACACAACATGCCTGACATTTGAAGATTTCTATATAAAGGTATTTTATGAGAGAGAAAAAGAAAATAAGCATAATTACAGCAATGGTTCAGGATTTTAAGGATGACGAAAATGAGATTAATGTTTTTTTCTGCTGAGGGCAATACACAATACTGTTTTAGTCAATCGCTATTACTTAGAGGGGACACAAAACTAAGGGGGCACTCTGGTAAATAATGTGGGTAGGAGTAGTTTTAAGTTTGTATAGAAATAAAAATGTGAAAAATTTAAATACTGCTACCAAAGTTCACTGTCATAAAAAAATATATTTGCTTAACACAACAGAAATATCTATAAATAATTTAAGAATCCTGCAAAATTATACACAAACAGCAACAAAATATAGTGACAGTGCTGCACAGCAGGAGCAGAAAAGGGAATAAAAATAACTATTTCTATTTCCCTGATGTAATTTTCCATGATGATTCGTTAAGAAACTTTGAGACTAAGAATAAATGAAAAATGGTTATATGTAATATAAGTGTCACAGGTCACACTTCCACCACTGTTCTCATATCCCTCACATGCAAAAAAAAAGGGAGGATGTTCAATCCAAACACTCAGTTCATCACACGTATGTTGCTGTTACACCACATTCACAAACAAATATACTTCTGTTTTTAAGATAGATGCGTTGTGACTTCCCCTCAATAAGAATTCTACATCTTAATTAACGTGCCAGGAAATTTTTCCCCTAGTTTCTTGCTACATATGCTGCTGATTTTTCAATACAGAAAACAACAGCAGTTAGCCACATGTTAATTTATCTTGATACATCAATATACATGGAAATTCTGTAATGTGATACACATCATGGCCCAATTTAAATGCTGCAGTGATGAGACGGGACACAAAGATAATCTCGCCAAATGGCAGTAGCACCACGGGGCATGTGTGTGTCATCCTATGAGGATAGACAAACACACTGCCTGCACCTAGCTAAGCAAGTTGCGTATCTCACGATGCATGTGACAAAGGAAGTCAACATATGATGCAGAACCGTCAAGTCCACGATCCTCCACAAGGAAGTGCTTAAATACCATCTCCAGTTTGTCACGTTGTCGCACTAATGTCAGCTGCAAAAATACAAAACAGCATACATAAGGAAGTTGGATGGCACAACTTAAAGACTGTGAAACAAAATATATAAAAGAATCGAATAGACATGGACATAAAAATTTGTATCTAGACTTTTTTAAACATAGGTATCATAAAATACTCACACACAACAACAAATAACTAACTGTGAAAGGGAAAACACAGTGCATGCTATTTATAAAAAGGTGTGGTTTAATTTCTAACTATAGCAAAATGAATTAGAACAAGCACTACAACATTTAAGTACAAGGGTTGAAACAAATGTAAAGAGAAAGCATTCTGAACTTCTTTACTAACTGATGTAAATAATTCAAACTGCACACGTAATTGTGAGACTAGTCCACCACATGTATTTCAGAGTCTACCATGTTCTTGTCCAGATCTAATGTATTCCAAGCACAGGCAGAAAGTTGTCATGCTCTTGAAGGAAAGGGAACAAGGGAAATGCAACCCTTAGAAGGCTAGAGAAAAGTGCACAGAGATTGGATGGCTGAAAACTGCGTTGATGAGTTCATTCATGTGGACAAATGTGTTTAAGGCACAACTGAACTGGGGTCACAAAGACACGTAGAGGATGATGGAAATCTTTTGGTACTGGAAAGTAAGTGCAAAATGGTTGTCTCAGCAGTGGAAATCCATTTAGAGACAGATTGGTATAAGTCTGTTCTCATCTCCTTTAAGCATTCAAAGCCAATAATGATACTTTTCCTGAGCTGCTGATGAGAGATGGAACAATACATTACTTATGGTTCAGAATTGGGAGATAAGTCGATGGAGTTACATTGTGATCTACCTTATATTTAAAGAATGAGTCCTTCATTCAGTAGTGAAATGCATACTACTCTTGAAACGTTCGGACAGATAAAAACTGTGAATCAGAACAGGACTTTACCCCAGAACCATGCCTTTTGTGGGGTATGCTCTTTTTGACTGAGCATCCAAGCACAATTTAAGACTCATGCTAAGAACCTGATTCTTGCTGGTACCTATCTCTTAATCTTATATCTTCAAAGAAGCTAAGTCAATAAAAGTGTTCGCTACGAAAACAGGGTTCAGTTTTGTCTCCCTATAGTTTTAGTCTGTCAGGAAGACGGCCCAAGATTATTTGGCAAGTATACAAGAAACCATAAATAATATACAAGTATACCTGCAAAAGTACGCTTTTTGCAGATACGCTCATCTTTTTTACCTTGTGCTTATTGTTTTACCTAACAAGGAGAGGTCCCCAAGGGTGGGATTGACTTTTTGAAACCATCTACATGGTGATGGAAGTTAGGGTCCTAGGTATCAAAGTATCAAGCCATTCATGTAAGTAGGCCCTTGTTTGAATGTAGTTATTGAAAAAAAATTTCAAGATTTTGGATCATGCTCGACAGCCTTAATTAAAATAGGACCATGCAGAGTGGTGGTGTAGCGCAGTTAATGGTTAAGATATGTTCCTGATGTGCAGAAGATCCTTGGTTTGAATCATACAAGGAGCTACATTTTTTATTTTTTGAAATAACTTTGATCATTCTTTTTATTCAACTAATTGATTTTAATGCCATTTTTTAAGATTTTCTAATTTTTCATGTGCTCTCATTTCTTGATCCTACCATTCCTTTTTTCATTAGGAGTCTCTATCCAAGTCATTTTAATCAATTTTATTTCTCTCCCATAACAATCGAACATTTGAAAATACTAATCTATCACTTAAAAACATAAGATAGTCTACACTGCTGGAAAAAATGCAAAACCCTCAAGGACCGCGTTCAGCGACGCCAGGGGTTAATATGTGCCTACTGTGGAGTTGCAATGCTACTGAATCATTTGTCTTGGTCACTGTCGACCAGGAGGCCTGTCTATGCACCCTGTTTTGACTCTGTAGATAGTAGCTGTGCCGAGTGCATTGCTCACCCATGATCGTGTTGTACACATATGTTTAAGGAGTTGAGCATTCTGACTACTGCTTCACAGTATACTTATTCTCTCATGGCGTTTCTTGTAAATAATCCACTACAGTTCAAAAAGAACAATGATGTATACAATTAAAATACAGAAGGAAAAATGACAGTCATTACTCCACAATAAGGTTATCTGACAGACAGCAAAGCAAAATTTGAATGTAACTGTATGCACAAATTAATTCACGATGTGAATGTAAAATGACTCATTCCAGAACATTATGATCTATCGTGCAAACTGATTCATGGAACATGTAACTACCTAACTAACTGATTAAAGTCATTTTGATAAAGAGTTCAAAACGAAAATTTTCGTAGCACATGATGAGATTCAAACAACATTCTGCACGCCAGTGAATTACCTTAACCACTATGCTATGGCTCCACTCTTGGTAACACCTTTAATTTTAAGGCTTTAGAGCAAGTGAAATTGAGAAACATTTTTTCATCAAATGATGGCACACTTTGACGAATAGCTCAAAGATGTGATACCTGGGACCCTAAACTACATCACCGTATAGATGGCTTCAAAAATTCAGTCCCACCCCTAGGGACCTCTCCTTGTAAGTACAATATTGCAGGGCCTATGTTATTCTGATTATGATGCCAAGTTCCTTTATGCGTGCATGCTTGTCCAAACGAAAAGGCACTGCAGCTACTACAGCTGTTATGAAATACGTTTAATGTATTTGTAATTGCGAATAATGACAACCATAAGCTGTAGAATGGAATGTTGACATTGAAAATTTGTGCTGGCCCAGGACCCAAACCTGGATTTCCCGCTTATCACGAGTGGTCAGCTTACCATTTGGCTCTCCATGCATGACTCGTGGCCAGGCCCAAACTTCCACATGTCATCAACCATAGACCTGGACTCATACATCCGTTATGTATATTCTCGTACAGGTCAGACATTGTACTTAAAGTCACCTGCCCAGTGTTGGCAGAGAAATATCTCTCTGTCGATACTGGGCAAGTGACTTTCAAGTGCAGTGTGTGACCTATATGGGAATATACATAATGGCTGTACGAGTCCAGGTCATAGACGCATGGTTAATACGAATGAAATCAGTGTTGCTATCATAAAATAATGTCAAACAAATACACTGACATAAAACGTGGCTCACATTGTATGTCAACCTGCCCTCACCACTGACAACCTTCCACCACACACTGGCCCTTGGCACCAACTGTCATATGTCGACTGAGGTACCATCTTAACATAGCAGCATAAATTAAAAGTCTATTTATGTTTTTATATTGTTACTATGAGCTGCAGGTCACTTTACAGTGTAACTCAGTGCACAATAAAAGAAATAGGATACCCTCGCAGAAAGCTTTTACTGTATTCACGCAAATCATGTTGATAAATTGCTTGAACCGAGATGAAATGAGGGTAAAAGTGTCCCCCCCCCCCCCCCCAAACTTTGTTTAATTTCTGTGTTACTGCTATGTTTATGAAATGATGAAATTTGATCTGGAGAGTATACATCCCGAATCGGGTTTTGATAAAGGAAAATGTTTGAAAAGTAATCAATATTTTCTTACTGAGGTTTTAATTGATTCATAGCCATTAAAGTGTGCTCATAATAAGAAACTAGGTTGCCTGTCTGAATCAAGATATTTTGACCTCTTACTTTAATTATGATTGCTAAACTGTTTCAAAAGTGTTTCTAAGAAATATCAAATACGAGTGGCTCAGAGCTTCAAGAAGCTATTCCTCTATGAAGCTTACCATCTCACTGTGAATGAAAGATAGTACTCACTGGATAAATGTTGGTGATGTTTGGCTCAATTTCTAAGTAAGTAAGTAAGTAAGTAAGTAAGTAAGTAAATAAATAAATAAATAAATAAAGAATAATATCATAGTAACTTTTAAGTATACGTCAAATTATTGTTATATAAGGAGACAGCCATTTCAAGCAATTTTATATTTTGGTCTGAAGGGTAACTTAAGATATGTAACAATCTATTTTCAATATCTGAATATTTAGGTTACAGCAATAGAGAAACCTCCATTGGAACAAAATGATTCAGTGCTTGCTATACACCTTTGAAAGAGTGATGAAATCAAAACACAATGCTCTGCTCCAGTACACAAGAAGTTTAACAACTAACTAGTCAGCACACAGTCTTAGTGACTTTTCAAAACAGTCAGGGATGCCAGTCTCCTACATTTTCTGGAACACGGTCACATCATAAATAAGGAGGGTGAGACATTCAGACACAGCAATAGAGAACTCAAAACACTGAACACTTTCAAAACAGCTCTTATTAAGTCTGGCACTTTTTACACAGCCTGTGATACAATTCTGTTGAATTCTTCACTCTTTATCAACCTAAGATCGAATGCAAACATTATGTCAACAGTCAGTTGACTGCTTCAGATTTTTGATGTGGCATAACAGCATAAAACTATTTGAAATTACAGTAATTGGCCTTGTGAGAAATACATTCCATGAGATAATTCCACCAAGCCTGATATGAGACCACTCTACTTATATTTTGATATCTTGTAAAAAAGCCTTCTCCAGGTAGGAGATCGAAATACTTTGATGCAGGTAATTTGTTTCACCTAAAAGATTGTATTCAAACTAATATTTATTAATTAAAAGTATCTATTAAAATACATCAATAAATTTCGAAACACACTGCTTTGACAAAATCCCGTTTCAGATTTGTGTTCCCCCAACCCTACACAATCATCTGAGACACGGATCAGAAACAATCTGTTTTTATGTATTGGCACTTTTTTAACAATGTTTTTCACCCTTCTATCTCTTATTAAACCAGTTTATACAACTTATTATAAATATGATTTGGATACAAATAGAATGGTAACCTGTGGAGGGCCCTCCCATTTTTTATAATGAATGGAGTCTTGCATAAAATCAGTCTTCAGTGTAATTTGAAATTTTATAGAAGATAATTTTATTTAAAAGACATGTTGTAATTATGATGTAAAGCTTGGATCATGCCATAAAAATGACATTACAAGCCACCACTACATAAGAAGCAGTGTCACTGAAGGTGAAAAGTAACACGTGGCAACTGACCTGAAAGCATCAGAGGAGGCTGACACATGCTATACAATGGGACTGTATTTTTTTTAATTATTGCATAGTGCCAACACTGATGGCAGTCACATTAGTGTGAGTCAGGCAAATGTTTTTGTCTGTGCTGGACGTTAACATTATAAACCAGCATTTTGTAAAGCTTGTCTTTATTATTCAAACCACAATATCACCTCAAAAATAATGGACAAAACTATGAAAAACGAAGTTATTTATATCCATGGAAGTTTGGATTTGGGCATTTACTAATGAGGTCTCAGTTGAAGACTACAACACATATTTCTCTCTAATTTCTAATAGAAAATCCAGGATGGACTGTAACAATATTATGAGAAGGATAGTTGCTACTCTCTGTATAGCGGAGATGCTGAGTCGCAGATAGGCATAACAAAAGGACTGTCAGAAAGTGAGCTTCCAGACAACTAGACTTTTGTCAGAAATAGAAAACACACACGCAAGCATGCACACGTATCTCACACACACATGACCACAGTCTCTGGCTTCAGTAGCCAGACTGTTGTCAGGTGTGTGCGAGGTGCGTGCGTGCCCGACAAAGGCCTTGTTGGCCAACAGCTCACTTCCTGACAGTATTTTTGTTATGCCTATCTGCGACTCAGCATTTCTGCTATATGGAGAGTAGCAAGTATCCTTTTCATGATATTGTTACATTCTCTCTTATTTCTGTGTGTTGTTGTTGTGGTGTTCAGTCCAGAGACTAGTTTGATGCAGCTCTCCATGCTACTCTATCCGGTGCAAGCTTCTTCATCTCCCAGTACCTACTGGAACCTACATCCTTCTGAATCTGCTTAGTGTATTCATCTCTTGGTCTCCCTCTACAATTTTTACCCTCCACGCTGCCCTCCAATGCTAAATTTGTGATCCCTTGATGCCTCAGAACATGTCCTACCAAACGGTCCCTTCTTCTTGTCAAGTTGTCCCACAAACTCCTCTTCTCGCCAATTCTATTCAATACCTCATCATTAGTTATGCGATCTACCCATCTAATCTTCAGCATTCTTCTGTAGCACCACATTTCGAAAGCTTCTATTCTCTTCTTGTCCAAACTATTTATCGTCCATGTTTCACTTCCATACATGGCTACACTCCATACAAATACTTTCAGAAATGACTTCCTGACACTTAAAACTATACTCGATGTTAGCAAATTTCTCTTCTTCTCGTTTTGCTTTTGTTGATGTTCATCATATATCCTCCTTTCAAAGAAACTGTCCATTCCGTTCAACTGCTCTTCCAGGTCCTTTGCTGTCTCTGACAGATAAATGTCATGGGCAAACCTCAAAGTTTTTATTTCTTCTCCATGAATTTTAATTCCTACTTCGAATTTTTCTTTTGTTTCCTTTACTGCTTGATCAATATACAGATTGAATAACATCGGGATAGGCTACAACCCTGCATCACTCCCTTCCCAACTACTGCTTCCCTTTCATGCCCCTTGACTCTTCTAACTGGCATCTGGTTTCTGTACAAACTGTAAATAGCCTTTCGCTCCCTGTATTTTATCCCTGCCACCTTCAGTGTGATACCAAGACTAAATTATGGAAAATCAGGAGAAAACTGTCTGCTGGTTATTACAAACTGTTTGAGGTTTAATTCTTGAAGTATTTCTGGAATATGATGAGAGTTTCATCTAACTTTGCATGAATGAAATTGTTGGTTTTATGTATGTACTACACAGCACTACGACTACTTTCTTTGTTCCAGTTATTACCAATATACATCACAGTAAAAGATGGATCTCATTAAGCGACTTAACATATACTTTTCAACAGTTCAAAGCAGGCAAGTGTGTTAGAAGTTTTATTTCTATTCAATTGACCCACACTATTAACACCTTTGCCAGTTTACAATTACAAAATCAACAATAGTAAGAACTCACCCTCATACAACGATGCCTTTGCTGACGTACAGCATTCACTAATGATCTAATACGTGTAGAGAGTGGGTTGTCAATATCCTGCAGGGATGTGCGATCAATATCAATCTGTGCTGCTGAATGAACACCAAACACGTTTTGGACCCATTCAACATTGACATTTAAACCAATCCACAGGAACATGTAGATACCATTTTCTGCGAAAGAACATGTTACTGTTTAAACAGAAGTACAGGAAAAAAATATAGCAGATATCTAAAATACATGGTAACAGAACGACTAGCAAGTATTTACTGCAACAGAAAAATTTCAAGTGTTGACCAATAAGCACTTAAAAGAACAAAAACTAAACCCAGCTTTCGAAACTTTTAGTTTCTTTCACAGTTCCAAAAGTTAGGTATGCCTCGTTAAGTATGTTATAGCAAATCTATCACCTTGTAATTTTACAATTTTTTGAATTGAATTTTCCTTTTGATATTATTTTAAAACTACATCTGAGCCAGCTTCAATAAATTACTGCTAACAGCCAATAAATATTGTTAACAGAACCATTCTGATTCCATCAGGAAATCATTTTTATTTTTATTCTGGTATCTTGTGGGTTGATGATGGAAATGGAGAGAGAAGAGAAGAGCCAATAACAGTAGTGAGAAAGAAGGTGAAATTTGAAAATCCTAAAGAGTGCTCAATGATCAATGCTAACTGCAGACACATAAGTTCAAGAGCTACAATTAGTATTTTCAATCTTTAAGTGTTTCTACTGACAGTACTATGAATTTCACTTACCGAAGGCAAGTATAAGCCAGCCATTTTGTCTTCTTTAATTTTAACATTCTTCTCAACTGAACTTTTGCTTTAGCATTGTCTGTTCAACTCTACTACTATTACAAAAATATAGGGTCTGGAAACAATATTTCAGTGTTACCAAATCTGGTTTCTTATGGATTTAAATGGGTGATGACAACAAAGCCAATTGTTCATTGAGAACATCTAAGCTCACTCTTTGAAGACAAACATACCAAATGGGTTTCCAATGCTGTGTGTTGAAAAGCACTCTTACATAAAGTGAGGCCTTTAACACAAAGTACTGCCTCCAGATCCACCAAATAAGTCAGTGGTGCCCATAAATCACATTCAGAAATGGTGCAATATATATGAAAGATTAACAAAATTATAGCTCAAACTAGTTTTAGTACATATGGGGCCCACAAACTTTTCTCTGGCCTACAATTCTACATTTGACCACCAAGTAAAAATATGATAATTTCAACCTCAGTCTCTTCCAGTACACATATATTAATTAACTTGTTTCTTGAAAGACTAGTGTTAAGCACACAAGTAGACAGGTAAGAAATGTTGAAGCTTTTAATCAAGTTTCCTGAGCCCTTGCTTATCATAATGATAAAATTAATTTTAACAGAGATGCATTCTGGCATTAAAATATTTATAATTTTGCCCTCAGCTTTTGAATAAGATGTTTGTCTTGGTAGTTCTTACACGAAAATGTTGCCAACAGTATCCCTCAGTTTCTATCATGGTTTCACCATGTGCCCACAGAAGACTCCAAGTGTGATTCCTCTACAATTGCCACTGTATGACCTACATCTAACCTTGACACCTTAATCAGACTATAAATTCAAGCAATAACAGGAAGAAGATAAAATAGATAGTAAAATTAAGATGCTGATGTAATGAACGAGGTCACATTTACATGCTAGAAACTATTATTAATTTTCTAATTATTACACACAAGTTCAAAACAGTCAAAAGCTGTCCTGCATCATCTCACATGATATTACTTTTTTATTAAATTTTGTCAAATCTATTCTTCTTCCTACATAGAAGTCTCAGGTACTGACAGAAACAGTGCTCAACTCTTTAAAGTCATTAATGGAGGCACATGGTGAGTGTACTATTAGCAGACAGTCAGCTAAGTGACTTAATATTTATCTGAACTGAATTTTGCATCTTTCTTGCTGCTGGAAAAAATAACTATGTAATTGTGGTAGACTTGTCTGCATTTTTACAGACATTTGGTCACACCTCTTGTCCCTTCATCAAATAAGACAATACTCACCCAATAAGTAGACACCATCATCTCGGATTTTGTCAGACGAGCAGCGGATTGGTGAGGGGAAATCGTCAGAATTAACGTCAATGTCATGTAGTGGCAGCAAACGTGGATAAAAGTATACTACAGATGATGGGATGTCCATTATTGTAACAGCTTGCATCGCAAAGGATCGATCATCCAGTGTCATGTCGGACCCTGCAAATGACAACACACATGACTACCACATAAAAGACAGTTTCTTATTTTCCATGGTGCTGCAAATAATCCTTAAAATGTATTCATGCAAACTAAAATAAAAAATGTAAAATAAGGGTAAGACAACTATTTACCTATAGATGATTGGTGTGTGCCACACATAAACATGTAACAGGAAACAGTTAACACTAGTTTTTGAGTTCGTGCTCTTTTTCTAGTATGAATATATATATAGACAGAGAGAGAGAGAGAGAGAGAGAGAGAGAGAGAGAGAGAGAGAGAGAGTCAGTCTCTCTCTCTCTCTCTCTCTCTCTCTCTCTCTCTCTCTCTCTCTCTCTCTCTCTCTCTGCGTGCGTGTGTGTGTGCGCGCACTCCTACTAGAACTGTTTTCTTTATGTGTTTCTGTGTGCCACGCTCCCAATGCCCAATATTTTTCCATCCAGGAATTTACATTATTGTTGTAAAATAAAATGAAATATATAAGCTCAAGAGACTCATCAGCATAAATTAACATAAAAAAATGGTTCAAATGGCTCTGAGCACTATGGGACTTAACATCTATGGTCATCAGTCCTCTAGAACTTAGAACTACTTAAACCTAACTAACCTAAGGACATCACAAAACACCTAGTCATCACGAGGCAGAGAAAATCCCTGACCCCGCTGGGAATCAAACCCGGGAACCCGGGCGTGGGAAGCGAGAACGCTACCGCACGACCACGAGCTGCGGACAATTAACATAAAAAATAAGTAATTACCTCCTGAGACAGCATCACTTTTGAGAACGCAGTTAATATACAGAGGCAGCAGTTTCATGCATTCAGGGAGTATAAGCTGCCCAGCAGATGAAGGGCTTGCACAGTTCTTTCTATAGCAGGCCAACATCTGTGCACATCGATTCACAAGCCCATCCTTCACAGATTTGGGCGTAGATTCCAACAAGCGAACCACAACTAGAAAATGCCAGTATAATAAAAGGTGAAGACATTTTAGATTTTACCACTGCATCACACAAAGAAAATTAAATATGTAGCTTATCTGTATAACTGTGTGATAGAAGGTTAACACTAGTTTGATCTACACACACTTAGATTAGTATAGCATGTTTACTTACAGATCTTAGTAAACAATAATTTTGATTAGGTTTTAGTACTTAGGTTCTGACAAAATAATTCTCTCTCTCCATTATGTCTTCTGATACAGTCTTTTGTATTCAGATCTCTGAAGTTTCTCAATTCTTGCTTCAGACCTTAATGGTTCAATCTTTCTTTTTCATATTCATGTTTATCTTCATCTTTTCTTACATACTTGATCCAAATGCTCTACAAATATTCATGTTGTTTTAAGTTTTCTTAAATTTGTTTTGCATTGTGCCAGCTTATTTACTGTTATTTTTATGAGAAACTGTGTCACTGTCTTACACTCTAATCAAACAGTATTTCTCGGTGATTCTATGCTATTACATATGTCAAATGTGTATGTATAAACTTAATAATATGGCTTATAAACCACTTTAAAGTACCTCCTATTTCTGTTAAACCTCTGAAATACTACATTCCACTTCTGTTTATTACCATTTACCTACCAGCATAATGAATTACTGTTGAAACTGATCATGGAATTGGTCTCTGTAATTACATGAAACTAAAATAATTAAGTAATATTTTAATCTCGATTACATAATTGATAAAGGTGACAGATGACCTGAAACTTGCCATGGACAGACAAGAAGCGACTATCATTTGCTTCTTAGATTTCAGCAAAGCATTTCATACTGTCAACTTCGACATCTTACTAGCCAAACTTAGCGGTCTAAATTTGTCACCAAGTGCAGTGCAATGGTTTCGCTCATACATGACATCTCGTCAGCAACGCGTCCTGTCCGGGAATATAAAATCACAATGGCGGCAGGTAGTGTCAGGCGTTCCCCAAGGCTCAGTACTAGGTCCCATACTCTTCTCTCTGTATGTCAATGATGTGTCATCGGTTCTGACTTATTGCAAATATCATATGTATGCTGATGACCTTCAGTTGTACCTAAGTGCGAAACCAAACAATCTTAAGAAAGCTATTGAAAACTTCAATACTGATCTCGATGCACTATCAAAATGGGCACAGGACATAGGACTAAACCCATCTAAAACCCAAGCGGTACTTGTTGGTCACTCTAAGCTCATTAGCCCAAAACATCGGGAATCCGTACCATCTCTTATCCTAAATGGAACAAATATTAACTTCTCTCCCTCAGAAAAGAGTTTGGGAGTAATAATAGATGAAAATCTAAATTGGACAGAGCACATAACTGCAGTGTGCAAAAAATCATCAGCATCCCTTCATGTCCTACAAAAATATAAAAAACTCTTCCCTTTCGATCTGAAAAAGAAATTAGTACAAACACTTATACTCCCAATCATTGATTACAGCGATATTATCCTAAAAGGCCTCTCTCAGGAAAACTCGCGACGTCTGGAACTGGTCATGAATGCCTGCGTCCGATATATCTGTGACGTTCGACTTTTTGATCACATTTCACCAGCATATGCAAAATTGTCCTGGCTGCGTGCAGACAAACGCAGAGATTTCCATACACTCTGTCTCATCTACTGCCTTATAAATGTACACTGTTCCTCATGTCTCCCCTCGTCCTTAACGCTTATGTCTGAACAACATGACAGAAACACACGTTTCTATCATAATAAAATCCTCTGTGTTCCACTGCATCGCTCAGTCACCTTCTCCAAGTCCTTTACAGTAGCAGGAACCCGACTCTGGAATAACCCCCCTCGTTATGTTAGAGAACTTAAAAACATGTCCAGCTTCAAAATACAGTTAATGATGTATCTACTTAAGCAACAGTAATGCTTTCCTTTGTACACGAATGCACTTCACCTCATTACTTCCCCCTTTCCCCCTCCTTAAGTCTCCCTCCCTCAAAACTCGCTGTACTAGTAAACATCTACTTTACACACCAAGATATTGATGTACATCTGCACAAATTTTCATTACTATTGACAATTTTTCTCATGTTTATCATTATTATTTGATTTTTTTACTGTTACTATTATTACTCATATCATAATTTGTATGTATAGCACCTGTTGTAAAAATACTGCCAGTACTTACTCCATCAGGTCTTAGTCATTACTCTTTATTCATATTGTGACTAGAGTAATCTAATTTTCTTATTTAAAGTGTTGTCATGATGTAACTCTGATGTGTGAAATGCTGCATGTGTGAAACACTGGTCCGATGTAAGAGAGGGCCTGACGGCCCTAATCTGATCAGGTTAAATAAATAAAAAATAAATAACATTATAAATAAAGTGAACATAATTGTGCAAGGTGTTCCAATAATATTAATAGGTCTGCAGAGCCACTTATACTATTTTACACTTCCTCCTGACAGACTGGGGAAGGTGCTTGCTATCGTCTGTTCCAGGGAACCATTGTTTACATAAGTTATTTTTGACATAACATGAGGCATCTAAATGAAAACACCTGAACCACAAAGAAAATACATCTCATTGTCACTGTAAGTATAAACACGTCAACAGTGTGTGAGAGATTCTGTTTAACTGAAAACATAGCTGGAGGAACTGGGGAAACCTAAATATTTTTGTACAGAAACAGAGCTTCTCATGAGAAAGGAGCTTTGAAATGTCAGGTTTACAAACCGTCTAACAGAAAACTATTAAAACAAGTACTTAAGAGCTGTATTTTGTTTTTTGAACTTTTAAGACTACTAAGCATAGCACATTACCTCTCTCTTCTTGTTATCAGCAACAAAACTCACGTAAATTATGTGAACTGATATTTCAGCATAATAATTACTAATTTCTTGCTGATTCTCCATCATTTTTCAATGTGTCACTATTATGCATCACTATCTCTTGTGTGTTCATCCACCATAAACCCTGGACCTCATGGTAGCAGAGTTAGTGTACCTCAGCACTATAACAGATAGCCGTTCCCCAGGTACAACCATAACAGAGGATCACCAATGGAGAGGCCAGGCTCCAGGGCACTCAGGCCCGGGAGCAATGACAAACTGTGGCCAAGTGCAGAGTGCCCACCCGGTGGTGGGGCACGCTGCTGAGCACAATGCGCCCAATTTCAATGCTGCTTCAGAATCTGTGGCATATGGATCTTTCCCGACACCAGCTTCTCTGAATTATGTAGATGGCAGTTGTCCTTGAAACACATCAGCTGTTCCCATAATCTTACTGGCCTAAAACTCTGCTAGCCTCTGTCCCACACCCATAGCCACACTCCCACAGGAATCTAACTTCATTTATCCGGCACCCACACCACCTTTCCCACCGTATCCCCCTCCTCCCTTCTGATATCGCCTCCCGAGCCACTCTTGCACATGGCCATCACTGTTTGCTCCCTGATATCACCCACTGTCTGTGTCGCATTCCTGTCCTGTTCACCAGCTCCCTCTCCCTGCTTTATTCCTTTCCTGTGCACATGCTACCTACCTAATAGCCATCAGACACAGTTTTCTGTCTTTCTCCTCTCTTCCCTTTCTCACTATACCTGAAACAACACCTCAACCCACTCAAGCTGCAGAACTGCAGTCCCAACTCTCTCTCTCTCTCTCTCTCTCTCTCTCTCTCTCTCTCTCTCTCTCTGTGTGTGTGTGTGTGTGTGTGTGTGTGTGTGTGTGTGTGTGTGTGTGTGTGTGTGCGCGCTTACATTTCTGTTCTACCAGTATTTATTTACTTGACATAAGGTATACCAATTACAACTCTCAACCATCAGCATTTGACTGTGTTGGGACCGTTGCCATTCACGTTGTATATTAATGAACTTGCAGACCATATTAATAATAACCTCAGACTTTTCCCAGATGATGCAGTTATCTATAATGAAGAACTGTCTGAAAATAGCGCATAAATATTCTTTCAGATCTTGAAGATAGCTGTGAACTATCCCAAGAGAGTCTACTAAAGTTTCAAGAATCAGCTTTAAATGGTGACTCTAGGAATATTTTGCAACCCCCTAGATATGTATCACAAAGGGATTATGAGGATAAGACTAGAAAAAGTACAGCACACACAGAGGCATTCAACCAATCATTCTTCCTGCACTCCATACATGAATGGGACAGGAAGAAACCCTAATAACTGGAACAATGGGACATGCCCTCTGCCATGCATTTCATAGTGATTTGCAGAGTACAGATACAGGTGTAGATGTAGTTGTAGACTTACTAGTTTAAGTGTACATAATCATCAAACACTATCACAATGAATGTGGTATTCAGTAACAGAGCGAATTTGGAATATTTTTACTTTCATCAACAGTGCTCTATTCACACTTTCTACACCACCTCTACGGTGGCAGTTAGTCTGTCCATTTCTACTGAGATTTCTATTGTTACTATCTCTTTCTCGAGTTACATTTAGCCAACCATTTGTAATGTCTTTTCCAATGTTTCCTTTTACATTGTTTAGCAACACTGAACAAATGCAGAATATTATATCACTCAACGTACAGGTGATCTGGGCTCCCAATTTACATACCAATGTCCCATGTAATGTCACCTTCTCCCAATTCACGTTTCCTCTCCCTCGTCGTAAGCCACACACTGCCAGCACACGCACCACCTTTTCACCTTTCTCCCCCTTTGCTCCTTTTCTTTTCCACTTCCCCACCCATACCCCATCTCCCTCCCAAAGACACTGCACTTGGCAACCTTGTCCTGCACATTCCAGTCCCTGTGCTCTCTGCCAGGGAGTGCTCCTCCCCAATCCAAACCCTGCTATCCCTCCGCCCTCCCTGCTCCACTCTGGAGTGCTGCTTTCGTTCAACACAACAGTTGCAATCTGGATAGAGTGGCCAGAGGTAGCAATCATGTATGTGTGCCTGCTTCTGTGAATGTATGTCCATTTTCCTTTCTTTTCTGAAGAAGGCTTTGGCCGAAAGCTATATGTGTAACAGTCTTTTCATTGAACATATATGCAACCCAATGTTTCATCTTTATGGTGAACAGCATCTGTTCTTTTCATAATTGTTTCCATAGCAACCTCGGCTTTCTACTGTTTGAATGTACTCATGTAGGCAAACAGGTGTGTCAAACATGATAATTTGCAATGTACAATACGTGAAAATTGTAACTGACCTTGTTTTGAAAAGAAATTAATGATCGTGTCGAGATCACAGCTGCGATATAGGTCTGCTAACTGTGAGCATGTCTTCAGAGACAAGTTGATTATGCGCAGTCGCCTTTGTCCACTGCAGGATGTGAACAGTACAGCCACTTGGATGTACACACCATCTTCTTCTGTCAGTTTATCATCATGTTTTACCTCGACAGCCACAGCCTGTGCAATACATTTATTGGCAATTCTGAATTACACTGAAATACTTAAAAATATACTTTAATAAAATGCTCAAGCTTGTGACATGTTAACATATTTGAAAGTAATAATATTTATAGACTCTGTGTACCAATTCTGAAGTACCAGCCATTAATTCTATTTGTATTTGTTATTTTCTACAGTGTACTGAAGAAAATATGCTTTTCTCTATTTACGCAACTGCTCAGTTATATCTACATTTGCTACAGATTTGAGTGACTTAAACATGCTGGTGACTTGTTTCACCAAATCCAACTAGTGTTGGGAGAAATCATTTTAATACCAATGTCCCACTTGTAAGGTTGACTGTTCACAGAATTGGCTTTACTTAAATACAGTCACTGTTTAGATTCCTGAAGAAACTCTCAGACTGCCACAATTAACCTGCTGTTTGACCTGCACACATTTTGCAACAGATTCTCTGTCTTTTCTGATATTTAGTCTCGTTAAGAGTATCACAGCTCCTTGGACTGGCAGAAAAATATTTATAATCTCTAAGTTCACACTGCTTTAAAGTAGAGTAATATTACAAAATCTTAGTTCAAAAATGGTTTCCAATGCATCCGGGCTCATGTGAACATTTTAGGTCATACATGACCAATGAAGCACTTCAAATAGTTACTTGGGGAAACAGCAGAAATCTAACACTGCATATCTGCCAAGTAACAAATTTAAATCATTCATTCACTCAACAGAGGACAATGTAAATACCTGATGTAATTGGTTAGATAAATCTTCTCACCAAGTACCAGCAGGAGAAAACACACATAAAAGTATCTAAATTTGCAAGCTTTTGGAGACAGTGGCTCCCCCTCCTGCCTGAAAGATTCAAGGGGAAGGAAGAAGGTGATGGAAAAGAGTGAGGTTTAGGAACTGGGGAGAGTTCAGAAAAGTCATCCAGAATGCTGGCTCATGGGAGACTCCCATGACCTGGGGTTCCAGGCAACTTGTCCAAGCTCTCCCCATTTCCTAAATCTGACCAGTCCTTTTCCTTCACTCTTCTTCCTACCCCTTCAACTCTTTTGCCAGAAGGAACCATTGGCTCTGACAGTTTGCGAATTTCAGTACCTTTGTATGGTATTTTCTTGCTGCCACTTTGTGAATACATTTTTTTATCTACTCAACAACATTATATTTTCAAAAACTGATAATTGTTGTTGATATATTATGCATATATTTACTATTAAAATTCAAAAATACAGTCCACATTAGTTTTTCCATCACATAACAATATGCCCAACAAACAGTGAGTGGAATCTACAGATATGAAAAAGAAATCTCAAGCTGAAGGTCAGCTAATCTAATTTTATCACAATGATTATTACTAAAAATGCCATATGCTGCATAAGGTTAGCAATGATTACATTAGAAGAAAAATATGTGCCTTGATTAAGTGCCTTATGCTGCAAGGAAAGGACAGTAAAATGGCTACAATGACTTATCTTAAACAGAGCATGGAAATAATGATCAATACCTTATCACAATCAATACTAGCAAGTTCCATATCTGTAGTGTTAGACATGAAAAAGTGACCCGCAAAGTCTGTTGCTCTAACACCTGTAGACGTTCGAACTCGCATGATAGCATCAAATACCACAGGTCGGCTGACATCGTGCTTGATGTCTGCTATCAGTCTCTCCCCATCCAAATCTGCCTGTAAATAACCAAAACATAATTGCAGTTCATTTTATGCATACAGGTAAGTTTCAAAAAGCTGGGTAAAAATCATGACTTCATAAAACTGGAACACATAAGAATCACTCTCTTGTATCGCAACTGACTTCAATATTTTGTATTAAAGGTCAAGGAAATTAATATGATGAAACACACTGAAGTGTTTACTTTTGTGCTATTAAATGGCGTGTGTTTTCCACTGCTGTTTTGTAGAATAATCTTCACTGAGCTCTGTTAACAGAACAGTAGTTAGAGCCAGAAAATTGGTTCAGTTATGGCAAACAGATTAATGATCAGTTTACTGCTGCAACTTAGCTTATTTTTGTCTTGACAAAAGGACATAACTGGGTCACTGTACCTGTAACTATCATTCCAAGTCATGAGTTATTACATGTGCAAACAATACACTCACATAACTGAACTGATTATAAACACGTTTTGCCACCCGTGTGTCTGTAAATAAGAAAGCAGAAGCCAAATATCACTCACTTCACGGAAAATGCTTATATCAAATAGTGTATGGTTAAGATAGCAAATTAGGACAACCTGTGGTTTCCTCAGACTGGTTGGTCCCTTCTAAATACTATTTCCACCTTTACACAAAAGCAATTTCTTAAAGTTTTAAGCAGGGACAGTAAATGCCTCCTTTTTTTGTTATAGTGTTACAATTTGATCGATCACGCTTTAAGAAATTCAAGCTGCCCTGTTTATATGCCTACAATTAAATAAATTTACGATTGTCTACACATTCAAGAAAACTGCAAATGAGTGAATTGTGCGTGTGGACTGCACTTAGAATTGTGGTGCAAATTATTTTGGAGGACGCAGAGGCTACAAATTACGTCATGTAAGATGAGAAGATTTTGGAATTCTACAGTCTGCTTGACTGTAGTCCTAGGGTTAAACGTCACTTTCTTCATGATCATCAACATTACTTTCCTGATGATCTTGGTAATTTTTAGTAAAGAATCTGACAAATGCTTCAATCAAAATATTAACATAATGGTAAAGAGATACCAAGGAAAGTGTAGTGTACACATGATTGGTGAATAGATACTTTTACCAACTGCGACATGGTCGCGTATACAAACAGTGAACCCATACTGTCAAATTTTTTTATTTCAGTCTTTGATCACAATATGAATTCTTTAGACGATGACCAGTTTCAGTCTGTAATGACCATCCTCAGATCTTTTTTACACCATGTTCTAAAGTGATTAGACCATAATGGCATCGCCAAAACATATAAATATAATCAGCATAGCATTGTCATAAAGATCTAAAAGAAGGTGTAGAGTAGGCCGCATCGTCCACACAGTCATTATTGCAATGAGTTGAAATAATGACGGTGTGGACGATGCAGCCTATTCTACACCTTATTTCAGATCTTTATGACGATGCTATGCTGATTACATTTACATGTTTTGACGATGCCATTATGGCCTAATCACTTTAGGACATGGTGTAAAAAAGATCTGAGGATGGTCATTACGGACTGAAGCCGATTATCGTCTAAAAAATTCATATTGTGATCAAAGACTGAAATAAAAAACATTTAATAGGTACTTTGTGGACAAACACTGAAGACAGTTGAAGATGAAGCCCAATGGTAGATTTATGGTGTGTGGGCTTTTAAATACATAATTACAGTTAGTGATTTGTTACACTTTTGTTCTGTCTCTCCACAAAACATTCACACACTGCTCATGTTGTCATATAGCAATATCATTATCATTATTATCAATATTCTCTTAATTTTCACATTTTCCTGATTTAGGGGGAAACTGGACGTGATAAATAATCATCAGTCTTTTTGGAATGTGTGGGGGAAAAAATCAATTTTAATATGCATCTTAATTTGAAAACACCATTACTGTAACTGCTATTACTTTTGTCAGTCAATTAGCTTTTGTTTTATTGTCCTTGTTAAGTAAAAATCTAAACAGTCTTGAATATTCTGTTATGGTGACAGTATTAAACTTCACAGATACTTCATTCTCACAGCATATAATACTGCTCCTTACCTGGAAATATGTATATTTGAATATCTCTCCACCACTAAGCCTGCAGACTTGTCCAATGGTGGCAAGATCAATATAAGAATTGTTGAATATGAAAAGATCCACACTGCAGCCTGCTCCCACACACTCCTGGCCCAAGTTGTTGTAGAAAGTTATTTGTGGAGCTGAAAGAAAATACCACACTTCAAATTACACTGTACCTATCCAAACTACTTTAACAGAACTGCAGCATGTAATCACAAGCCTTCATTCAAATTTAAAATGGAATTTTTTCCTTCACTTCATTGGTCATAAGTAGAATTGCAAAAGCAATATATTACCTTCCTACAAAGTTTGCTTCACCAGAAATGCACTTTTCTACTAGCTAGATAATGTCTTCATCAGAAGAAAGAGAGGCACATTACTTCAAATACGCACATTCTGCTAGACCACTATGTTGTTACTGAAGGTTTAATTGGTTATTGCCTCCACCAGAGAATGGAATGAGGAGGAGTCACAAGGATGAATTAGGACTTCAGCAAGTTGTTAAAGACACGTCAAGTGAATGTAATGGAATTTATAGCTGATTAAGGCTGCTGTATTCACTCATGAATAGTCATGCTGAAGAACAATGTTAGAACTACAGGATGTATCAAAAAGAATCATCGAATTTGGTATGTCTATATTTCTGAAACTAACAAACATATACAATGAATTTTGTTTTTTGACGAACGGGAAACTCAAAAAGGTTCTTTTTTTCCATGTGTGTTCAATATGCCCTCCTTGAGATGCACGTCATGTGTCAATGCGGTACTCAAATTGTTCCCACACTACAGCAAGCATGTCTTGAGTTACAGCTGCTGTTATGCGACGTCTCAGTTCATTCATTGTTGTTGGTAAAAGAGGCACATAAACAGATGCACTTCCAGATGCCATTGTGGTACCTAGCAGGAACAGTGTAAAACTCTTTAGAGTTTGCTCTTTCCAACATTATGCTGTTCACGAACGTGTCTCAAATAACAAAATAGCTATGATTTTTTAAAATCTGATGATTCTTTTTGATACACTCAGTATGTTGCTTGCATAATTTCCTGCGATAGGAAGCTTTCATGAAAGCAACAATTTGCAATGGTATGCAGCAGTCACTGTTACCTGCAGAGACAAAATCAATGATTAGTGTGCTTCTTGAACCCAAAAGTCTAGTAGTTAGAATTTTCTCTAGTAAGAGAAATTCTTCGACTGCATACTCATTGTCTTGTTTGCAACATATATAGTCAGATACACAGTTCATTCCACATAACAATTCATCATCTTTCTCAGCTTGACTCAAATTGACAGACCTGCAAGTAAAAAAATTCTCTGTGCCACATTCATTAGTAATGGGACCGACTCCACAGTCACTGAAATACCCAAAATGTTTTTTTGAGAGTTATGTTGTGAATACACCCTTCACTTAAGCCTATCTCTGATTAGACATGAACAGTGAAGCCTGCACCATCTTCCACAATGTTGTCAATGACAGCAATGCTGTCACTAGTGGCTTGATCCCAGGCACTGGTAGCGAGTTTGTTTTCAAGGATAAACACACAAAAATACTTTGGCCCAGTCAAACACTTCCATCCTTGACAGTGTAGCATCTGCAAACTTTGCTCACCGTCTTGCAAAATATCTGTAGGACTAACACATTGTTTCACAAGAAAACTAATAATAATGTTATGTACAGCACAGACATGTACGTCCCACTCATTTCTGGTTATGACTTGCGAGGTAACTGCCATAGTGGGATAATGCAAAAATATATACTACCAATGCATCACCATTTAGTCATTTCTAGTACACTACATTGCTACCATCTCATCCCACAGCACAACACAAAGGACTGTTTCAATTTGAATGGTCCTCGTATATTAACTGATAAATATAAGTAAATGGCTCCAATGACTTTGATCTGAATGAACAGCTCATTTACAAAATATGTAAACAGAAGAAAAGTAATACTGCTTACACTAAAATCTTCATTAAATTAATTATGTCAGTAATTACTATTTAGTAACAATGCTACAAATTGGTACCGAGGCTCTTGTACAAGGATGTAATTACCAATTAAGCATTTCTATTTGCTGACATGTATTTCTAGTTTGTCAAGCATCCATCACACTTAATTCTATACCTCACACCAAATGTGCCATTTTATAGTGGCTTTGAATCTACAAATACACTACAAACAACATATTTTGGAGCTGCTTTCAAACATGGTCATTATAAAATGAAATACAATGCCTTTGCTCGGAAACATTCCGCAAGGTACAAACTAAAGTATTATTTTCATGTACAGTCATGGTCCTCCTTTATGATTATGTATACCCACAACAAATGTTTAATTGACACATGATTATATATGATACTCTGAATGTAACAGAATAATACTATTAACTGGAAAATCTCAATGTGATTCATTTTCTGCATTTAGCTGTAAGATGACTCAGAGGATAGAAGGATGTGTGGGTGTATCACCTTTAACAGCATAACACTCATCAGAGTTTTTTACTAATCAAATGACCAAGTTGAATTCAGATAGTATCATCCCATTCCAGCATTTTTGTGTTGCATACACACAGCTCTAATTCTTCAGCACTCAACACCTCTTACGTTATAAATGTCTTGCAATTCATAGTGAAGATAGTAGCACAGACATCTTGTAGAAGAAGAAGTGGCCTCGTCGGAAAGAGCAATTCTTATTTGTTGAAAAAAAATAAATAAAAAAAAATATAAGTTGCCTCAGACCCTTGTAGGATATATTTAATACACTGAAAAACTACAGTATGCAATGTCACTAAATGTAACTTAACAATACAGCTGTATGATGCAAGACAGCAACTCCTTGCCACACTGAAGGGCAAAGTAGTAGTAGTTGTTGTTGTTGTTGTGGTCTTCAGTCCTGAGACTGGTTTGATGCAGCTCTCCATGCTACTCTATCCTGTGCAAGCTTCTTCATCTCCCAGTACCTACTGCAACCTACATCCTTCGGAATCTGCTTAGTGTATTCCTCTCTTGGTCTCCCTCTACGATTTTTACCCTCCACGCTGCCCTCCAATACTAAATTGGTGATCCCTTGATGCCTCAGAACATGTCCTACCAACCGATCCCTTCTTCTGGTCAAGTTGTGCCACAAACTTCTCTTCTCCCCAATCCTATTCAATACTTCCTCATTAGTTATGTGATCCACCCATCTAATCTTCAGCATTCTTCTGCAGCACCACATTTAGAAAGCTTCTATTCTCTTCTTGTCCAAACTATTTATCGTCCATGTTTCACTTCCATACATGGCTAGACTCCATACACGGCTACACTCCATACAAATACTTTCAGAAATGACTTCCTCACACTTAAATCTATACTCGATGTTAACAAATTTCTCTTCTTCAGAAACGCTTTCCTTGCCATTGCCAGTCAACATTTTATATCCTCTCTACTTTGACCATCATCAGTTATTTTGCTCCCCAAATAGCAAAACTCCTTTACTACTTTAAGTGTCTCATTTCCTAATCTAATTCCCTCAGCATCACCCGACTTAATTCGACTACATTCCATTATCCTCGTTTTGTTTTTGTTGATGTTCATCTTATATCCTCCTTTCAAGACACTGTCCATTCCATTCAACTGTTCTTCCAAGTCCTTTACTGTCTCTGACAGAATTACAATGTCATCGGCGAACCTCAAAGTTTTTATTTCTTCTCAATGGATTTTAATACCTACTTCGAATTTTTCTTTTGTTTCCTTTACTGCTTGCTCAATATACAGATTGAACAACATCGGGGAGAGGCTACAACCCTGTCTTACTCCCTTCCCAACCACTGCTTCCCTTTCATGTCCCTCGACTCTTACAACTGCCATCTGGTTTCTGTACAAATTGTAAATAGCCTTTCGCTCCCTGTATTTTACCCCTGCCACCTTTAGAATTTGAAAGAGAGTATTCCAGTCAACATTGTCAAAAGCTTTCTCTAAGTCTACAAATGCTAGAAACGTAGGTTTGCCTTTCCTTAATCTTTCTTCTAAGATAAGTCGTAAGGTCAGTTTTGCCTCACGTGTTCCAGTGTTTCTACGGAATCCAAACTGATCTTCCCCGAAGTTGGCTTCTACTAGTTTTTCCATTCGTCTGTAAAGAATTCGTGTTAGTATTTTGCAGCTGTGACTTATTAAACTGATAGTTCGGTAATTTTCACATCTGTCAACACCTGCTTTCTTTGGGATTGGAATTATTATATTCTTCTTGAAGTCTGAGGGTATTTCGCCTGTTTCGTACATCTTGCTCACCAGATGGTAGAGTTTTGTCAGGACTGGCTCTCCCAGGGCCATCAGTAGTTCCAATGGAATGTTGTCTACTCCGGGGGCCTTGTTTCAACTCAGGTCTTTCAGTGCTCTGTCAAACTCTTCACGCAGTACCGTATCTCCCAATTCATCTTCATCTACATCCTCTTCCCTTTCTATAACATTGCCTTCAAGTACGTCGCCCTTGTATAAACCCTCTATATACTCCTTCCACCTTTCTGCTTTCCCTTCTTTGCTTAGAACTGGGTTTCCATCTGAGCTCTTGATATTCATACAAGTGGTTCTCTTATCTCCAAAGATCTCTTTAATTTTCCTGTAGGCAGTATCTATCTTACCCCTAGTGAGATAAGCCTCTACATCCTTACATTTGTCCTCTAGCCATCCCTGCTTAGCCATTTTGCACTTCCTGTCGATCTCATTTTTGAGACGTTTGTATTCCTTTTTGCCTGCTTCATTTACTGCATTTTTATATTTTCTCCTTTCATCAATTAAATTCAATATTTCTTCTGTTACCCAAGGATTTCTACTAGCCCTCGTCTTTTTACCTACTTGATCCTCTGCTGCCTTCACTACTTCATCCCTCAAAGCTACCCATTCTTCTTCTACTGTATTTCTTTCCCCCATTCCTGTCAATTGTTCCCTTATGCTCTCCCTGAAACTCTGTACAACCTCTGGTTCTTTCAGTTTATCCAGGTCCCATCTCCTTAAATTCCCACCTTTTTGCAGTTTCTTCAGTTTTAATCTACAGGTCATAACCAATAGATTGTGGTCAGTGTCCACATTTGCCCCTGGAAATGTCTTACAATTTAAAACCTGGTTCCTAAATCTCTGTCTTACCATTATATAATCTATCTGATACCTTTTAGTATCTCCAGGGTTCTTCCATGTATACAACCTTCTTTCATGATTCTTAAACCAAGTGTTAGCTATGATTATGTTGTGCTCTGTGCAAAATTCTACCAGGCGGCTTCCTCTTTCATTTCTTAGCCCCAATCCATATTCACCTACTACGTTTCCTTCTCTCCCTTTTCCTACACTCGAATTCCAGTCACCCATGACTATTAAATTTTCGTCTCCCTTCACTACCTGAATAATTTCTTTTATTTCATCACACATTTCTTCAATTTCTTCGTCATCTGTAGAGCTAGTTGGCATATAAACTTGTACTACTGTAGTAGGTGTGGGCTTCGTATCTATCTTGGCCACAATAATTCATTCACAATGCTGTTTGTAGTAGCTTACCCGCATTCCTGTTTTCCTATTCATTATTAAACCTACTCCTGCTTTACCCCTATTTGATTTTGTGTTTATAACCCTGTAGTCACCTGACCAGAAGTCTTGTTCCTCCTGCCACTGAACTTCACTAATTCCCATTTTATCTAACTTTAACCTATCCATTTCCCTTTTTAAATTTTGTAACCTACCTGCCCGATTAAGGGATCTGACATTCCACGCTCCGATCCGTAGAACGCCAGTTTTCTTTCTCCTGATAACGACATCCTCCTGAGTAGTCCCCGCCCGGAGATCCGAATGGGGGACTATTTTACCTCCGGAATACTTTACCCAAGAGGACGCCATCATCATTTAATCATACAGTAAAGCTGCATGCCCTCGGGAAAAATTACGGCTGTGGTTTCCCCTTGCTTTCAGCCGTTCACAGTACCAGCACAGCAAGGCCATTTTGATTATTGTTACAAGGCCAGATCAGTCAATCATCCAGACTGTTGCCCTTGCAACTACTGAAAAGGCTGCTGCCCCTCTTCAGGAACCACACGTTCGTCTGGCCTCTCAACAGATACCCCTCCGTTGTGGTTGCACCTACGGTACGGCTATCTGTATCGCTGAGGCACGCAAGCCTCCCCACCAACGGCAAGGTCCATGGTTCATGGGGGGAAGGGCGAAGTACAACTGTAAATTTGATGCAGAAATCGTAAGTAGAGCTTCTGTATATTCTTCACATGTTTAAATTTCAACTATCAGATTAGTTTCCAGCATCTGTAGAGTAACACACATCATTCGAACAACTGACACGCCATTTACAACTGTAGGTTTGCTTTTCCAAGAAAATGGACAAATTCTATTTGAAAGGGATCTTGGTACAGGAAACCAAACTTTTTGGATTATCTTTCATCTTAGAATTACCTCCAGACACTTTTCTTGAGTTGTCAGTAAAATATTGTCCAATTTCAGGAGTTTTTCAGCACCTCAGTAGCCCAGAAAATGAATTTAAAATTTTAGCATCCCATTTTCAATTCCACCAGATACTGTACCTTCAGAAACACAATTAGAAGTGATAAAATTTACAAAATTACACACTACACAAGGATAGGAACGTTAGTGCTATTAGTTTACAATGTATATGCAGAAGTGTTTCCAAGACTTTATAAAAATGTAGCCAACATCACGTCTACATTTGAGTCAACTGGTGGTTGTTAACAACTCTTCCCTGTCCTGAAGAGGATAAACATTGCAAAGAAGTCCCACCTTCATGACCCAGTAGAGTATTCTGTGTCTTGTGGCAGCAGACACCAAATATTTTGTCACTTTTAAATAAAATGTAATGTTCCAAAAACACAATGAAATTTTAAAATTTTTACTTGGATTGAATTTTTCTTTTAAACACATCCTTTTGCAATGTTTCTGCTTGACAATGTTGTGCACACAATATTGACTTGTCATATGCGACATGTCTACCCATCACTACTTGTGGACACACTATGTCAAATTGCTGTTCAACAGGTTTTTGCACTGCATACTGAGGCAATATTATGGCAAACAGCCAATATCAGTTTCATTTTCTTTCACTTTTTTTTAAAATTTAAAAATGACTGGATGGTTTTTGGTCTTTCTTGTAATTTCTTGATAATACATGATTGCTGCCCTTCTCTGAAGTTTCTTGATGTACTCCATTAATCCTACCTGGTAAGGGTCCCACACCATGCAGCAGTACTCCAAAAGAGGATGGACAACTGTAGTGTGGGCAGTCTCTTTACTAGACCTGATGCATCCTCCAAGTGTTCTGTCAATAGAATGCGATCTTTGGTTCACCTTTCCCACAACATTTTCTATGTTCTTTCCAATTTAAGTTGTCTGTAAATGTAATTCCTAGGTATTTAGTTGAATTTATGGCCTTTAGATTTGATTGATTTATCATGTGACTGAAGTTTAATGGATGCCTTGTAGCACTTGTGTGGATGACCTCACTTTTTATTATTTACAGTCAATTGCCAATTTTTGCACCAAACAGATATCTTAATTAGAAACCTTACAAACAGCAAAGCGGCAATTTTTTTAGAGATACAGTGTGCTCTTTGACAGTTCGGGGATTTTATTGTTAATAGCATTTGGAAATTTAAAGAAAATGAAGCAGCTGAAACTGAAGTGCTTGCATCAGCCAACCACAGAAATTACACATTTCCTACACAGCTGCCAACCTGGAAAGTTGACTTCTTTTACTGCAGTAATTACCCAACATGTAAAATATATGTAATTTCTCATTCATTTAGTGACCAATTATTGACACTACTTTTGTTTCTTGCTTCGCAATGCAATGTTGTGAAACATACCAGATTCAGTCTAAAGAGCCAAACTACTTACAAGACCTATTTATCTGTAATCTGCTGTCTCTGCACTTCAGCTGATTTAACAGCCAAGTTTATGTATCTAACCCTTTAGTAGTGTCTTCATTTCTGGTGGCAGCCTTCCGTACTACCATTCAAGACTTCCTTTCTCATTTGCAAATTTCTTCTATGAAAACTATGATTTTTCCAAGAACATCTGCAACAGCAGTGCTAAATATATCTGAGCACTTTTACTCTAGAAACATTTGAAAAGGCAGAGCACATGCAAAAAGCAAGCAAGCACATATCATGCACACATGACCATCATCTCTGGCAGATCAGACAAAAATTCAACTGGTTGAGCTGCCAGAGATGGTGGTCATGCGTGTGTGAGGTGTGCTTTGTTGTGTGAATTGATGTGTGTATGCATATGTTTCTTTTCCTGATGAAGTCTGTGACCGAAATCTTTAATTTTGTGCCTGTCTGCAACTTGACAACTCTACAGTAAGTAGCAATCTATCTTTTACTTAAATTGTTGACTTCCATCCCAGAGTTTCCATTGTTTAATAAAACACACTTTTGTAGCTTAAAAACACAGAGCATTCAGAGACTATGATGTGGTTAAAGCTAATCTGACAATGTTATCATTACTGCAGCAAAATGTGAAGAGAGACATACCCAAGACTGTTTTCTCTTTCTCAGTTCCGAGCAGCTTCCTATCATCCCTGTTCTTGAGTTTACCAGGGGCTTCAGCAATTGGCAGTGAGGAATTGAACACCAGAAGCTTGCCAGCACATTCTGCAGCCTGGAAAAGACAATATATTATCTACTCCTCATTAACCAACATTTTCTATTATAAGTGAAATAAGTAAAACCCCGATACTGTTTACAGCTTGTTTATTGGTTAAAAAATAAATTTGAAATGAAGAAGGACAATCCTAGGCTGGAATATGGATTGGCACACATGGAATTCCAGCCATGGCATCAGGAAAAAGTAGCACCCCCCCCCCCCCCCCTCTCTCTCTCTCTCTCTCTCTCTCTCTCTCTCTCTCTCTCTCTCTCTCTCTGTGTGTGTGTGTGTGTGTGTGTGTGTGTGTGTGTGTGTGTGTGTAGAGAAAGTCCACATTAAGGTGCAAAATAATTCTTTCACATCCTGTAAGACTGTATCAATAGACTGTACCAGAGAATAATTAGGCTCATTCATGAAAATGCACATAAAACTGCTTTAATTTAAGGATACCGATACAAACAAAATTCCATTTTTGAAAATTTGTTTTTCAAAATTTTACTAATCACTGTTCACAATGAAGTCAAAGGAAATGGCCATTGTTGAAAATTCATTACAAAATGCAATATGCCAAGATGGTGGAAATCTGAGCTTGGCAACAGTTGAAAGTAATGCGCCAACTCCTGAACTGGCCGACGGCTACCAAAATAAGCAGGTTGGCATCGATGTGCAAGGGCACTGAGGAGGTCCCACTTTGTAAATGGGGCAGTATAGGATTCATTGTGGTGTGTAGTGAACGAGAGGACTTTCCCTTCCAGCTGCTGTTTGAGAGTGCGAAAGGCTGGGGGGTTAATTCTCTGACGCAGAGGCTCGAGCATAGTGCTCAGCAATCTTGTTTGCGTCGGTAGATAACACGCCATTTATGTTAACACTGGGAACACCTGTTGGGATCTGACACCCGAAAACATGTCTGATCTTTGCCCAGACTTCGGAAGGTGACGTGTGGCACCCAATGGTCGAGTCTTCTCTCTCCCAACACTCCTGCTTCTGTCATTTGATAAGTTGGCGAACGTGGGCACGGAGCCGTGTAAAGGCTATGAGGTGCTCCTCAAACGGGTGCCGCTTATGTCACTGTACAGCTCACCGACACTCCGTAATGCTTCAGCGACTTCCGGCGTCCACTAAGGGACTGCTTTTCACTGGGGGCATCCTAAAGAGCGAGGGATCATGTTTTCTAACACAGAAATGATTGTTGTAGTCACCTGCTCAACCATCACATCGATGTTCCCGTGTGGGGGAGATTCAATGATGACAGCAGAGGTGAAACTTTCCCAGCCCGCCTTGTTTATAGCCGATCTAGGCAGGCATCCGTGGGCCTGATACCGGGGCAGTGACAGGAAGATGGGGAAGTGGTCAGTACCACACAGGTCATCATGTGCTCTCCAGTGGATAGATGGGAGAAGTCCTGCACTGCAGATTGATAAATCAATGGCCAAGTAACTACCACGAGCCACACTGAAATGTGTAGCGGCCCCAGTATTTCAGAGGCAGAGGTCGAACTGAGACAAAGTTTCGAAGTCTCTGCCTCAGCCAGTATGCACAGTGCACTCCACAAGGGGTTATGGGCGTTAAAATCACCCAAAAGTAGGAAAGGTTAAGTGCAGTGGTCATCAAACTTTTTTGGGCCAAAACTAACAATATGATGTCGCACCTCGGGCTGCAGATTTCCAATCTTTTTATTAACTGGCAAACCATGTAAATGGAGTGTTATGAACCTCCAATAGACTAGCTATGCTAAAGAAGCAAGATGTTTACCACTGACTTTCTAGCACTTATCAAAGTCTATACCATTCGGACCACTACGTGTAGAATGTTCTCTGTTTCAGATTGTTGCCACCCTCAAATGACCCATAAATTGTAACACTGTAATTGCCTGACAAAATGTTGCTGCGTTGTCTTTGTGAACAGATGGTTAATAACAGCAATGGACTTATACTTCAATGTATTGTGTAACATGAGACACGATCACAACTGTTTTCTACATGTTTTTAAAGTCATTCTTCAATTCACTTGACTGAACTACAACAGCATTAATTCTATTTCATACTAGATGAGATACCTGGCATTGCCTAGATATGTATTTATTCCAATCTTATGTTATTCTGTCTCTTCTGTCCTTCACTCTGTCGTCCATCTCGACTTACCCCTCACTCACTATCTGTTCACCCTTTTATCTGTCTATTTTGCACTCCCCCTGTATGTGTCCATGTCCTCCTCCCCCTTCTCCCTCCACATTACCATCCCCCACCCCAATAAGACGTTGCCTTTGCTTACCCCATAATATTTCTTTACAGATTGAAAATAATGTGTGTATCAGTGTGGTTGAAATTGATCCAAGGGTTTGGGAGGAGAAGTGGAGGATAAACAAACAAACAAACAAACAAACAAACACACAGCATGAGGCACACGCACCCATTTGATGTCAGCACTGAGAAAAACAAGAAGACATTTCCATTATTACGTCCCCTTCCACAGCAACAACAAATGTATCTGCCACTGTACCAAGTGGCACCTGTAAAGGTGATAGAACAACTTTACGCACTCCTACTTACAATTCTTCCAGTATATTTTTCATTTGATGAAGGAGATAAGTAAAGCCGACAGCTGCAAACCATTTATTCTTTACCGGATTTGGATATATATCATTTATCATTCTTCAGAAACTGTAAACATTAGCACCTGTTGAAATGAAATAGTACTTTCAGAAACAAACCACTCACAACTGTTGGATGTATGCGATTCCTTTGCCAAATAACATTGCTGTGCAGTTGCTGACAACAATAAGCCATGTTTATGACACTGAAATTCTGCAATACAGGGAAAAAGATCTTTAAATATCCATCTGCCGGTTTGACAGCTATTAGAGTACGAGGGATATATTTGTAGGAGACATACGAGTAGTTGTGTCACGGTGTCAACAATTACATTTTTAGTCAGTCTTCACAGGAGTCAAGTGTTGAGACCGACTGGAATAATCGTTGAGGCAGCATGAGTCAACGATGACATGTGCCATTCACAGACTTTCACAGAACGACCGTCACCATGTTTACGAGTGTTGAAAAGTGCATCAAATGCTGCTGATCAAATTTCAATAAACTGGAAAAAAGCATACAGTGCATTTCACTAATTCATTTCAGTTTAATTATCTCTGTGAAAATAAAATTCACATGACTTGCATAATCTTACAATATTCATGTAGCTAGGCAGGAGCATATGAAGAGTGAAGGGAAGGAAGGGAACTACTAGTAATTTTGAGCCACTACTGAAATCAAATCTGGGATCAGTGTATCTTGTTCCTGAAATTTAATTTAAAGTACTTTCATGCAAGATGAGATAGACGTATTATTAAAATATTATATTACATTATTCAAATGGCCACAAAAACTTTATTATAATTACATTAATCTCAAACTTTCAAAAAATGTCCAAAGAAATAAGAAATTTAAAAAATAAGAAAAGGACAGATGCACTGCCCATGCAACAGGGTATATAAGAAAGCTACAAGTCTCTAATTGAATCTGGTTTTTATTCATTTTAATTTCAAAACAAATGTAAATACAAATATATAATTTTTTCATTAACGTGACTCGTGATGTTGAACTTTTTAGGCTATGTCATTGATATCTGCATCATTTGGGCTGCATGCAATCCCCACTGTTGTTGTTGTTGTGGTCTTCAGTCCTGAGACTGGTTTGATGCAGCTCTCCATGCTACTCTATCCGGTGCAAGCTTCTTCATCTCCCAGTACCTACTGCAACCTACATCCTTCTGAATCTGCTTAGGTGTATTCATATCTCGGTCTCCCTCTACGATTTTTACCCTCCATGCTTCCCTCCAATATTAAATTGGTGATCCCTTGATGCCTCAGAACATGTCCTACCAACCGATCCCTTCTTCTGGTCAAGTTGTGCCACAAACTTCTCTTCTCCCCAATCCTATTCAATACTTCCTCATTAGTTATGTGATCTACCCATCTAATCTTCAGCATTCTTCTGTAGCACCACATTTCGAAAGCTTCTATTCTCTTCTTGTCCAAACTATTTATCGTCCATGTTTCACTTCCATACATGGCTACACTCCATACGAATACTTTCAGAAATGACTTCCTGACACTTAAATCAATACTGGATGTTAGCAAATTTCTCTTCTTCAGAAACGCTTTCCTTGCCATTGCCAGCCTACTGTGTTTTCTAAATTTATTTTTCAGGTACTTCATTTCTGGAAGTGAAGCTTCATGAAGGTAAGTTGAAGGAAATAGTGTTAAAATGAACTGAGCATAGTCTCGTTAATTTTTATAATTGTTAAGCATTCATTTCCAAAATTCAGTGTACTGTTGTGTTTCACAATGTTCTATAAACAGAGCTTTAAGCTGTGTGTCATGCTGAAGATCGATTATTTCATTTAGCAAATTGGTTTTAGGAAATCCAAATTGGCAGAATGATTTGAGATCATCATGTCCAACATGCCAAGGGTTCTCTATGAGAATAGAACAGCTTTGAATATTTGTAACATCTGCAAATCTACTTTTTATTTCTTCCAAATATTCTTTCATGTTTTGGTAAATAGTTTCAGCGATAGTTAAGCCTGACTGGAGCATAGCAACAGTTGAAAAATTAGGCACTTTTCCTTTGCTTAGCCATCTGACAGCAGTATGTAGGAGAACATCACTGTAACAAGCTTGCAATCCCTGCAGAAGTTCTTTAAATTTTCGGTGATTAAGTTCATGGGCACGAATCAAACTTTTAACACATAACTGTTTGCATAACATTCTTCAATTTGGTATTTGAAATTTGATATGCCAAACTTTCTTGATGCAGTAAGCAGTGAATGGAGAGTAAATTTGGCAAATTCCATTCCTTCTTAATCAGTGCTATCAAACCACTGTTGACACATATCATTGACAGACAACCATCGGTACATACTGATATTAATTTGCTCATAGATAAGTCTTTTTTTTTACAAATTCTTTAATTGCACCCACAAAAATCACAGCCTTTTGTGTGAGCTTTCATGGTTATAATTGCTAAAAATTGTGTGCAGTAACACACAAACAATGAAAACTGAGCCATTGAAGCTAAATCTGTACTGGAATCACAGGCAAGCTGAAGTATTTGTATAGTTTGACTTTATTAATTACTGCCTCAAACATACATTTTGAAATATCTTCTATACGACGTGAACATGTAGATTCTGAAAGTGTGAGCTTTTTTATTTCAGCTGGTATTTGTTTACTGTTCGAGAAATTTTGAAACAAAGTTTCAGAAACAGTCATCACACATTGCTTCACTAATTCAGCAGCAGTGAAAGCTTTCATATCTTTTGCCAGAATATTACATACTTGGTATGATGCTCTTGTGACAGCCTCACTTTGCCCAAGTGCTGCTAACATAACGTTTTGTTGACAATGAATGGTAGATTTTAGATGAGAAATGTTTTCCTTTCTTTCATTTGAACTCAAAGGAAAAGCTACTGTAAATGAATTGTGCTTGCTTGTGTAGTGGCAAAATAAACTGTATCTCTTCAGTCCCACAATAGTATCCCGGCATATTGAGCAAGTAGCAGTATCTTCTTTGTGCACACATATAAGGCAAAACTCTTCTTCCCATATTTCTTGGAAACTTCTTTTCTCTTCACATATTTTCCTCTTGGACACTGTTCTTGAGGGTACATCAGCAATTATTTAATCCACTAATATGAACACAAATACACTCAATATGCGACGAATGCTCAGGGCACCGAAACTTAGTTCACGACTGACATGACAAAGCTAACAATGAAGCAGCTGCGAGACAAGCCCGCTGCCGACAAACAAGCGGCCATGGGCATGCAGCGCGCTTGATGCACGGCTCACATTGTTGGTTAGCAGGCCGCTCATGCCTTTAGCACTGTGGAACACTGGCAAGTGGCACGTTAAATGAAAGTGGTGGATGGTGTTCAGTTACCTAATTACTTCTCCGACTTTAATCACAATTCTATGCAGTTTCCGTAAACAAAATACAACTACGCCAGACGAGTAGATAACTAATGCTACCCGTGCAAAGCTGAGGAGGGTCGCGGGCTGCACAGAAACATGATCTGGGCCACAAGCGGCCCACGGGCGGCAGTTGATCAATCACTTCAGTTGATACATTGAGGGATACTGCACCATCAGGAGGAAGAATACATTGCAAACAGTTATTTCCTGCTTCGTCGTTATTCTGACAGCCACAGCTTCAAGAGGGGGTTTGAAGGGGCACATGTTCACTACAGACTGAGGTTAGGACATGAACGCAAACTCCACCTGACACTTTATTATAGTCACTACGGTTCTTGTAATATCCCTTATAGCCGTGGAGGGCAGGGGTCCGCATTGCCGGGAACCAGGTTTCCTTGACGGCAATGCAGAAAGCAGGTGTGAAGCTTAACAGTTGCCATAGCTCAGCCAGACAGTGGAAAAAACCGCCGCAATTCCACTGGAGGAAAACGTCATTGTGAGACTGTGAAGGTATGGAACATTCAACGAGGCAGTTTACATCTCAGGGTCATCTGCTGCCACCGAATATTTGCCTGAGCAGTCTATATCCATTGTGTCTGAGGGTCCAGCGATATATAGGTCCTCAGTGGACGCCAGAATCTCCACTTCATCTACAGATTCAGAGCTTGTAGGTAGCGGTGGTGTGGGTGCCACCACAATTCCCTTGGTCTTGGGGATCATCTTTTTGGATTTCTCTCGCTGCTCCTTGGATTTCCCTGGCTGGGAGAACTTCACTGATTTACTCTACAGGACTGAGGATGTGTGTGAAGCCCTATGACCAGCTGCTTTTAGGCTCTTCAGCCACTCAGCCACTGGTGGGTGTTATCTTTCCCACTAGCGGAAACTTGGGAAGGGAGTGACCCAAGGGACCCCCTCCTAGTGACAGGAGCCGAAAACGACTTACGCTTCTCCGGGTCAGAAGTGAGGACTGATATCCCCAATGGTTGGGGACGGGGGGTGTTGCTCCTGAAGTAGGTGTCGCAACAGGGAATGAAGTGCCCCCACCATCAAGGGGGCAGGTGTATTCTTCTGGCTCTGAGAGGTGACTGGGGTTGGCAGAGCTGATGGGGCTAGAACTGTTGTTGCAGCGGCGCCAGACTGTCACACGTACAGGATGTAGGCGTTCAAATTTCCTCTTAGCCTCAGAGTAGGTCAGTTGGTCCAGCGTTTTGTACTCCATGACTTTCTTTTCTTTCTGGAGAATCCTGCAGTCAGGCGAGCAAGGCGAATGGTACTCTCCGCAGTTGACATAGATGGGAGGTGGGGCACATGGAGTATTGGGATGTGATGGGAGTCTGCAATCTCGACATGTGACGCTGGAAGTACAGTGGGAAGACGTATGGCCGAACTTCCAGCACTTAAAGCACCACATTGGAGGAGGGATATAGGGCTTTACATCACAGCAGTAGACCATCACCTTGACCTTCTCGGGTAATTTATCTCCCTTGAAGCCCAAGATGAAGGCACCAGTGGTAACCTGATTATCCCTTGAACCCTGGTGGACACGCCATATGAAATTTACACTTCACTGCTATAAATTGGCACGCAGCTCATCATCAGACTGCAAAAGAAGGTCCCTGTGAAATATGATACCCTGGACCATATTTAAGCTCTTATAGGGTGTACTGGTTACAGAAACATCCCCCAGTTTGTCACAAGCGAGTAAGGCCTGTGAGTGGGCAGAGGACGCAGTTTTGATCAAGACTGACCCAGATCTCATTTTGGACACGCCCTCCACCTCCCCAAGCTTGTCCTCTAAATGCTCAACAAAAAACTGAGGCTTCATCATCATGAAAGATTCGTTATCAGCTCTTGAAAATAAAAGGTACCGGGGCGAATAAGAGCTGCTGCCATCCTTAGCCTGACGTTCCTCCCATGGTGTGGCCAGGGAGAGGAACGATTTGGGGTCATACTTCTGTGCGTTGAATTGAGCCCGTGAACGCTTAGAGACTGCTAGTGTTTGACCACCAGCAAGAGATGATGTACTAAGCTTCATTGCGTGTCATCCACCCTGATGCCACACACTCTGACCACGGATTCTGATCAGGAGCCCTCCCCACAGGCGCCACCCAGTCACAGCAGAGGCCACCTGGCAGGATGTCCATTACCAGGAGTCCTGATGCCCCAGGGTGACGGGTATCTACTCCTCGGCATACTTGGGGAGTTAACGGTGCAGGCATCAGCGGAGCAATCCCTGTCTGGTCAGGGGGCTACAAAAAACAGGGTACATAGCAGCTGCACCACAAAAGACTGGCTACCGTGCTGGATATCAGGTGCAAACAGGCAAAGAAGTCCGTTATCATTGTCAGCGTAGAAAACGATGCTACACAGTTGATGGAAAAATATGCACCCAGGAGGGTGACCTTACCCAACAGCTGGAGAATGTTGGGAAGTGCAGATCCACATCAATAAAGGATGTGATAGGTCTCAGTGCATGATGGTCACGATGCACCATGTAAAGTGCCCTTCCCAATTTGCTCACTCCTCACAAAAATTTTGAAAAATGGAGGTTAAACCCTACAGGGGACCATCACATAAAGACCGAAATGTGAGAGACTCCTTTTAGTCACCTCTTATGACAGGCACGAATACCTCAGGCCTATTCTAACGCTCCGGACCTGCAGGGTGTTGGCTTTACTAGAATCACAGAGAGTGAAACCATGCAATGAACTCTGTTTAGGTGCAGGTAAGAATGGGCTAGGACCACGGTAGTTTTACCCCCCTTCACTAATAAAATCAGTTTAAATTTATGCAAATATTCAAAAGAAATATCAATTACTGAGCTAACAAGAAAGTAATGAGACGGACTTTAAATCTTACAAAATATTTCTGTATTTAATACAAAAACTCAAATGACAAACAATAAATTAATAAATAAAAAAGAAGGGGATCCTGAGGGAGGGAGGTGGGGGGGGGGGGGGTGTCATGTGGTAGTACATGCATTGTGCTCAAGTGACAACATACCCACCTGAGCCACACAATTCAAAATTTCATAGTGCAGTGTTTCCCATACCCAACAGTAGATGAAGGAGTGTAAAAAATGATAGTGCCAAGAGCAGAGAGCCATGTAAAATGTTTAGTGACTTTCACACAGTTATATGAATAATTCATAGTACAGAAAAATACGAACAGAAAACAATGGAGCAACAATTAATATTAATTAATGGGTAATATAAGCATAAATGGTATAATGATGGTGTACTGACAGTAATGAAATGTTTTATAGGCAATACTGACGCAGCAAGAACAGCATTAAATAAATAAATACCAAACTGAAACATGAGAGGGAAAAGACTTCCAACATTGCTGAAACATATGGGGAACTAACCTCATATATTCTGAAATCCCATGAAACTGAAATATGCATCACTTTTACAGAGTGTACAATGTTTGATTTTCAAAACCCAATTAATAATGCCAATACACAAAGAAAAAATAATTCATAAACAAACATGTAGAACAAAAAAAATCAGACTGCACACTAGTCTACATAGTGAAGACATCACCCATTTGCAATTGCAATTGTAGAAGTTTCCTGCATTCTGAAGAAATACTTTGAAATCTGTCCATCGTCCACCATTCCTGTGAAGTCACAGGTGGAAAAAGTTGTTTAAAAGCTCGAATTGTCATTCAAAACTGGAGCAGCAAGTACACAAATACTTTATTTGAGAATGTCATTATAGGAAAATTCTTTTTATACTGGGGAGCCTGTTTGACTTATGCAATGGAGAATTTTGAATAGAGCTATGAAGATGAGGAGAGTTAATAGAATGTTACACCATTACCGGAAAGCCAAAATAATTTGCTCTGGAGCAAGAAGAGTTTTCTGTTTTGAATTGTATCATCAACAGCAGTCTCCAATTACTTTACTAAAAATATTATTAAGCCATTACCTTTAGGGCTTCCAAGCCTGCCTGGATAGCAGGGCCAAGCACTGTTTCTGTCTCACGTGTATCTCCAAACATCTCAGGGATCTGCTCCATCAGACTGTCCAGTACAGTCTCTGATTCAGCTGGATCACACAGGAAACCATCCAGCAAAGGAACAAACATGTCCTGCACATCTCCCACAACCATCATCTGTGGCTGAGCTAGGCATCCCTATCGAAGTTAAAAAAAGAAAAAGTAAGGTATTAAATAAAATTGACAATGTACTACAAATCATAGAAATATAAATAAATAATAATAATACAGGAGAAAAACTGGTTACTGTGGGAATTAATTTAGGTGGAGCCAGGAATGACAGTCATTTTTGTAAACAGGCTGGGTCTAATACAACTGTCAATCACAGAAGGCTTGGCTGAACCTATTTTCAGACATTTGCAGGCTTTTGAAAAGGTTCTAATGAATAATGTGCTTCCTATGTACATTTTGCTTCAAGGGAAAGAAAGGCCACGTAGAGCACAACCTAAGTGGCCTCGAGTGTGTGCAACATATTCACTGTTTATTAGTATTTGCAACCAATTCTCCAATATTGCTAGTTGCTGTTTATTTTCTAGGTAAGAATAACTACCACTTGCCTTTCACAACAGAACAGTTTATTAACTGATACTTTAGGCCAAAAATTTATAAACACTGCTGGTAATGTGTTGTTGCAAATTGGTGAATGCAGTTAGGAATGTAGTCTTAAGGAATGTAAATGGGAGGATAGGGCTCTCAGAATGGATACTGAAAAAGTAAATTCCAATTTGCAATTTGTGAGAACAGCAATTAAAGGCCTTTCTCTGGTGTCTGTAAACTGGGAGAATTATAAGCTGTACTGCAAGTTTTACTTTTAGAGGCACTACGTATCTATTTCAGTTAAGGCAACTACAGTCCCAGTACTCATCACTCATACTCAGACATCTTGTGAGCAAGTGAACAGAATGTTATTCAGCAGCTTTTCTTTACAAATATGGCAGCTGTGTTGTTCATGACCTTATTTAATGCTGTAGCTGGAGTATTCTGAATCTTGGGCCTATTTGTACTGTTGAAAGAACCAAAATCTAGTTGATAATTTAAGAATATTTTCAACCTATGTGTGTGGCATTATTCTACATATTCCCAAAATAGCTTTGACCTTTGTTGTTCATGTTGCTGCTACATTCGAGTAATTGTTGTGCACAATTTACCCACATTTACCCTTAGTATTCTTTTCTTGCATTCCTCTCTTAAACAGTTCTGAAGACAGTAATTTTATGTTGTGTCTACTTAAAGCTTGGTGAAAAAGAGACTTGTGGCTTTGATGCAGTTTAATAAAAGATAGTCAACCAGAGTTTGTTCATTGTGGAAGAGTCTTGACATCATTAAGATCTGTGTACTTCAAACAGAACCAGCTTAAATCTCTGATCTAAAAATCTGCACTTAATACATACTATTATCTAATATAACAATGAAAACAATCAATTACTGATAAAATTATTTAAATATTTATTTAAAATTTATAAAATTATTAATTTTATCAATACTATTATCTAAACTGTCCAGTATACATGCAAATAGTCTGCAAAGGGAAATGCTACAGACAAACATTTTCTGATACACAGTATCCAAATCAATGCAGCTTGCTTACCACTCCTAATATCCAGCAGGTGATACTTAAACTTTCCACTTTACAAACAATAACTTCCCCTGGAACACTAGAGTCTAATTACTATTCTCCCTAACTCACCAGAAAAAGAAACTGAGGAACTCTGAACAAATGTGAATGAGTTTTTCCTCCTGATCCATCATACCTGAAATTTTGCTCATAGCAAAAACTAAAAGCAACTCTTAACATTAAAAAAGTCAAATCAGAGTCATAATTTACTTAAAGGATAGACTTACCTTCACATTGTAAAAATGCACAGTGCTGTTGTAAGTTATAAAGCCCACTTTCATGCTAGATCTCTCAGCACCCATTTCTTTCGGAAGCAGTTTCAGTATTTCTTTCATCTCCCTGCAGAGAAGGTGGATCAGCCCAGATTTGATGTTGTTATAAGAAACATCAATAACAAAGATGACTGCAGGTGGTTTTGGGAAGGTGTTATTCTGTAAATAACAGTCCACTGTAAGTATAATGCATTTATACAAAACCATCTGCAATAAAAATAGTCACATATGAAAGTTCAATAAGTCTGAAAGCGCACATTCTTTTCTAGCACATTCCAAAAGCAGATGTAGCTTACAATATACAGTAGTGAATCAATTAAGTAAGGTGGATAAAAATGGGTCACAATCCACCTGGATTGAATATCCAATACAAACCAACACAAAGTATCAACTCTACACCTCAGCCCAGAAAGTTTTGAGACTGGATAAATAAAAAATACAGAAGCATTAGAATGGTTTTAATGCTTCAGATGTTCACCCCCCTCCCCCACCTGAGCACAACAAACAACTTTTATACAACCCTGTGAAATTATCAAAACACCTTCTTTGGGAGGGTGTTCAATTTGTGCATCACTATGACTCGAAAGTCACTTGCGTAATCATAGCATTGACCCTTCATGTGAATTTCAGCACTTTGTTGTTTTGCAGTTGGTTTGCATTGGTAACACCATGATGATTTTTCCAGAAAAGAATAGTCATCATAACTTTTGATAGTACCTTCCCCAGAGAGTACTGAACAACTTTATAACACAAAAAGTCTGGTTTAATTTAAGCACTGGCAGAATATGGGCATTTTCAATGCACCTCCACTTTGTTGTCTTGTTTAGGATCTCATATTCTCAGATTGTAAAACCAAATATAGTTTTCACTTATGGACCGTCTGACAGCAACTGAATAAAACACAATTTTAGTGCCATACGCGTTTCGCCTTTATTTTCTGCAAGGCATCATCAGTGGCCTGGAATATGTACATATGTTTGCTATTTTATTTACATTTTTGTCACTGTGCCTATAGGTTATAAACAGTTCTGGTGGTTGGTATTTCCTATTAAGTAGTAATGTTTTGAACTGTACTTACAGGTTGCGTAGACAGTTGAAGATGTCAAATATAGTTTTTTAGGTGGTTTAGGACATTGTCTTTCTAATGAAAATGACTTCAGAGTTTGCAAAGGACTTTTGTGAAAGTGGGCCAAAAATTGCCATTTTTGGTGTTTTTAGTTACCAAAAACTTGCAGATGCACTGTTGATAGCCATGCTATGAGATCAGACAAATGACTATACCTCTGGAAGTACGAGATTCTTCATCCAAAATTTTAGCAAAATCCACGATTGTCATGCAGGACCCTCTAGACTACTTAGCATGGAATGACCCAAAGGATCAAGTGCTAATTACTACTGTTAATTTTATCAGTATCTTAACCTAACCTGTTTGGAAAATGAGAAAAGAGAAAAAACTTCCAGGCATATTTGGATTTTGCCAAAAAATAGGCTTGATTTTGGAAATTGTTTCATATTTCTTTTTCACGAATATGATGTTTTCACTAATATGAGGTTTGTTAAAAATGAATTTTAGGGTTCTTATGACAGTTGCACTAGGACCAACAATTATATTAATTAAATGCTGATCTTTTTTCTGAGTCCTTTAAAACAGGATTAACCATACATATATGGGTCTGCAGTGCAAACACTTGATTACATAGAATAATGCTACTGGATGATGTGCCACATGACCTCCATCATATTGTTCCTACTCAACATCTCATCATCTGCTTTCTTATTTGCTCATCACTAAAATAGCAACCAAGGGTTCTAGAAAAATTGAATATAAACATTTGCTGGTTGTTAATGGTTTTAGTGAAACTTTCATTAAAACAGGTGAGGAACATGCTAAATACTGAAGGCTGGTGCTGTTGACACATCTTAGTGTCACCTGCAGTGTCACATGAGCAGGTAATGGGGAGGAGTGTACAAAGTACTGACAATGCTGACCACCAAATATGACACATTCTGTCAACTCTTTTGGTTACTCTATACCAGTTTTCTTTTCTCTTCAAACTCTCTGTAATGAAGATGACAGTCTTAACATTTTTCTAGACCACACAAACTTGATGAATGTCAGAGACAGCAAGTTATTTTCACATTATTATTTGAACACTATGTTTTATCATAGTAAATATGAAAAAAAAACTGTTGCAAAACTGACTGGTTCCAGAACCTTCTTGGTATCCTTACATAGAAATCTTTTTATGTCTCACATTGACAAGCTACTCTGATCTGAAAAAGTAGTCCAGCTGGAAGAAACATTTCTGTAAATATCTGTAACAAATGTTGTTCTCCCACTTAATGATGTTTCATCTTTCTGAACTACCATTATCTAAGTAAAATTGGAAAAAGACAATTTTACTGAACACATAAGGAGCATTATAGGAGTCAGTCCACTCACCCGACAGTATTCCTTTGTAGCAACCACTTCATATGTACCCAACGTCAATTCTGGTCTTTCAAAACGGTCGACACGTTGCCCAGTATGGTCTAGATGCTGGAAATACTCAGCTGGCACTGAGCATCGAAAATATTTTACAATATAGCACAATACAATGTCATTTTTTTATTTAAGCAAGGAATCAATGTTACTCCTTAGGCATACATACAAATTTAAAATTTTGGTGGTAAACTAAAAAATAAGTAGAAAGACAATTAAGATTTCAGAGTTAAAACAGCATTTTGTAGATGTGAAGTAAGAGTATATGATGGAGTGCACAAATCATGTCTTCCATCATAAAGGGTGAAAATAATGAGTTGTGATAGGCCACTAAAATTACATTCTTGTTCAGTAGACAAGCATGCATGCTCACACACTCCACTGTTATGGCTGGCATGGAGGTAGGGCAGAGGAGAGAGGGGGAAAAAGAGAGAGGGGGGGGGGGAGAGAGAGAGAGAGAGAGAACAACCATTTTTGGCTCATACACCATCATCAGGTTCCTAAAGACATTTACAGCACACTAGGCAATGAAATCAATGTCCTCAAATAAAAAAACCACAAATTCAACACTGTTGTCAAAAAGTAAATGTGCCAAATACAGCATTCATTTATGTTATGTTAACTGAGGTGTTTTTCTTGTTGTACGCTAACTAAGTGATCGATGTATAATGAGATGAAAAGTCTTTACTCATTCCCTGTAATAAGAGTTACCTTGTTTTCCAATTTCTCTTTCTCTTGATGTGGGGGGGTCCTGATATACAGTGCCAAATATTTGACCACTGACTTTTCTGATTGCAGAGGGAGTAGGGTTATAAGACAGGTTCTACATTTAAACAAGTCACTACGAAATCACAAAACGCAGTTTGGTTTCGTAATTATTCTATATTCAAATAAGTTCTCAACTCACAACTACTGATAATTAACAAAGTTTTTCAGACAACATTATCATACATGATGCTTCAATGCTCGACAAAAACCATCTGTTCCTACTTAACTTGAGATAGCATAGTAAAGAGTTTCTACAACAACATTGATTTTTATTTAGTGCTCAACCATTTTTGTCAGGCCTCTTTCTTCTTTGGTGACCGCAGCACCCCCAAAGAACAACTAGAAAGTGCAAGTGACCCCTCACTGGCCAGTCCAAATTACACACCTGTCGTTGCATTCTGTGCTGTGTCCGCATTTTTCTTTCTGATTTCTGCACATAAAGTCCAACAAACCCAGACACAGTAGATGCTATTTACATTGCAGTAATTTATATCAAGTTTTTCACAAGCACATCTTTCGCTGGTCTAATAAAAGAAAAGTGAGACATGTTGCCATGCTCACTACAGATTCTCCATTAAGATGAAAGACGTTGCGTGGAATAACTTGCACAACTAGAGAGAGTGTGGCTTACCTCATAAGCAATCTATATATGAATTTCACTTTTATATTGAGGCCTCATGTGACCTCCTTTCAGCATCAAACTGATACGTTACAATCATCATTAGTTTTCTTACATCAGTCACCATGAGTTAAAACCCATTTATTCTGGCCATGTTAAGATTCCTGCCTTTGTATTTCATTGAGTCTTACTTTCACATTTACAAATATTTGCACTGTTCTCATTCACTGTATATTCAAGAAGGAAAAGTCTAGGGACTCAATCGAGTCCCAGTATGTCCAATGCTTTGACTACCTTGGAGAATACTTTCTTTTCTTCATTCAGTTTACTTTCCTATTTTTGTATTTTTATATTCACTCAATTCTCATCTAAGTCTCTGGACAGATACAATGAACATGCAGTATTGCCTTTACAAGGTAAGTGCTCCTTCATTGTTTCTATATATGTAACTCACGCTTACAATCATATGCCTCATCTCTGACCATATAGCTTTTACCATTTCTAATATTGAACACTTCTCCTCAGCACAGTTATCTTACCCAAACCCTATATAAAATATTAGTTTCTTACTTCCTTTTTTCTCTTATCACTCTTATTTCTCAGTCTTATTATTTATGTGTTATGTAAGTGTCTCTGAATAACTTAGCTCATATTAGTACATCACTTTGTAATTTTTTTAACTTGTACCTCCTCCTGTCCTATTTCCCCCCTGTTCAGATGACATCACTAATGTAAGCTACAAACATTCAACTTACTGGAGAAAACTGAACACCTTAATGATACTGGATTTTAACAGGGTAAGACGCCCTGTAAAAACTTTAATAAATGCCTTCTCTGAAAACTATGTAGAACAGATAGATAGGATCTCCACTCATCACGAAAATACAATATATTAGATCTGATGGCAACAGATAGACCCGACTCCTTTGAGGATGTCCACATTGAAACTGGTATCAGTGACCACAACACGGATGTGGCAACAATGGTTACGAAAGTACAAAGGATAACTAAAACAAGCAGAAATACATATAAGTTCAGTAAACTAGATTAAAAAAATCCTTAGTGTTATATCTCAATGAGGAACTTGAAACTTTTAGCACAGGGTATGAGCATGTACAGGAACTCTGGCTCAAGTTTAAAGAATAGCTGACCATGCATTTGTTAGATCACACCCAGTAGAACAATACGTAATGGGAGGAAGCCTCCATGGTATATAGTCACTGTAAAGAAACTTCTAAAAGAACAGAGATTACTGCGTAACAGGTGTAAAACAAAGCATAGGGCTGTAGATAAAGATACTGAATGTGTGATGCCTTCACTGAGTATATAGCAGAATATTGCAAACTGATCTTTCTCAGAACACAAAAAAATTCTGGTCATATGTAAAGGCTGTTAGTGGCACCAAAGTCACTAGTGAAAGACTGGAACTGAAACTGAATGTAACAATACAAAAGCTGAAATGCTCAACTCCATTTTCAAATGTTCCTTTACAAAGGAAAACCGAGGAGAATTGCCCCAATTTAAACCTCGTAACACCAAAAAGATGGATGAAATAAGTATTAGTGTCAGTAGTGTTGGAAAACAGTTGAAATCATTAAAATTGAACAAAGCTCCAGGGCCCAATGGAACCCCCCTTCAGATTCTATACTGAATTTGCAGCTAAGTTAGACACTCTTATCACTATAATCTATCATAGATCCCTCTAACAAAAAACTGTGCCCAGTTCTTGGAGGGAATTACAGGTCATACCCATCTACAAGAAGGGAAGTAGAAGTGTTCCACAAAACTACCGTCCAATATCCTTGATATCAATTTGTTGGAGAATCTTAAAACATATTCTGAGCTCAAACATGATGAGGTATCTTTAACATAATGACATCCTCAATGCCAACAAGTATGGATTACAAAAATATTGATCATGTGAAACCCAATTCACATTTTTCTTGTATGACACACTGAAAGCTTTGGATCAAGCCAGTCAGGCGGATGCAGTGGTGCTTGATTTCCAAAAAGTATTCAACTCGAAACCACACCTACACTTCCAGTCAAAACTACAATCATATGGAGTACCAAATGAGATTTGTGACTGGACTGAGGACTTTTTGGTAGGGAGGACACAGCATGTTATGTTGTATGGTGAGACACTGTCAGATGAAGAAGTAACTTCAGGTGTGCCTCAGTGAAATGTGTTGTGACCCTTGCTGTTCCTGTTGTGTATTAATGACCATTAATAGTAACCTCAGACTTTTTGCAGATGATGCAGTTATCAATAATGAAGTAGTAAGTGAAAAAAGCTGCATAAATATACAGTCAGATCTTGAAAAGATTTCAAACTGGTGCAGAGATTGGCAAGTTGCTTTAAGCATTCAGAAATTTACCCAACAGCATTGAGTCACTGTTGGAATCTGCCAACTCATACGAATACCTGGGTATAAGACATTATGGAAATGAATGCTGCAAACCAGCTGCAATAATGCAATTTTTTTAAAAATATTTCACATGACAGGCCTGTTTTGGCTTATTGCCATTATCAAGTGACCTGCGAAATAACATTAGTAAGATTATATGTACATACATTGTGGCTGTTTTATGTTTACATTTGCACTGGTACTTACATCTAGTTGGAAGTGATGACCACATTGCATCTATAGTAAAGTCTTCCAGTTATGTCCTGGTAAGTATAACAGTTCTTACTGAAACATGACAGGAAGACTTTACTATAGATGCAATATGGTCATCACTTCCAACTAGAAGTAAGTACCAGCACACATGTAAATGTAAAACAGCCACAATTTATGTACAGATTGTTGTGGATTGGCAGGAGGGCCAACCCACGAAGTTTAGAGGAAGCCGAAAGGCACGCGTTTAAGCTCACGCAGGCTGGCGTGAGGTCTGGAACAGGACAAGGAAATTAGAACTTAGAAAAACGGACGCAGATGGTGGAATACTTAACTTTAATCCATTAATGTTGAACCTAGCTCTTGTCTGTACATTATTTACAATATCAATAGCAACTGATAATGGCGCCTTGCTAGGTCGTAGCAAATGACGTAGCTGAAGGCTATGGTAACTATCGTCTTGGCTAATGAGAGCGTATTTTGTCAGTGAACCATCGCTAGCAAAGTCGGTTGTACAACTGGGGCGAGTGCTAGGAAGTCTCTCTAGACCTGCCGTGTGGCGGCGCTCGGTCTGCAACCTCTGATAGTGGCGACACGCGGGTCCGACGTATACTAAGGGACCGCGGCCAATTTAAAGGTTACCACCTAGCAAGTGTGGTGTCTGGCGGTGACATCACACAGATAACCTTATTACTGTTATTCTGCAGGTCACTTGATGATGGCAACAAGGCAAAACCGGCCTGTCATGCAAAATACGAAAAAACCTATTATCTTATTGCAGCTGGTTTAAAGCATTCATTTCCATAATGTCTTACAACAACATATACTATACTGCAGGTCCTACAGAACATAAAACATCTGGGTGTAACACTTTGTGAGGATATGACATGGAACGATAACTTAAGTTCCAGTTGTGGGTAAAGCAGGTGGTAGACTTCGGTTTATTGGTAGAATACTAAGGAAGTGCAAACAGTCTACAAAGGAGACAGCTTACAAATAACTGTCACCATCCTACAATATTGCTGAAGTATGTGGGACCCATGCCAAATAGGACTAATGGGGGATACTGGATGTAAACAGAGAAGGCCAGCATGAATGGTCACATATTGGTTTGATCCATGGGAGAGTGTTACAGAGATACTGAAGAAACTGAACTGGAAGACTCACAAAGATAAACTATTCTGAGAAAGTCTATTAAAGTCTCAAGAACCAGCTTTAAATGATGACTCTAGGAATATGCTACAATCCCGTTCATGTCACTCACTTTGGTATTCTGAGAATACAATTAGAATAATTACTGCATGCACAGAGGCATTCAAACAAGACTATTCCCATGCTCCATATGTGAATGGAACAGGAAGAAACCCTAATACCTGGTACAATGGGACGTACCCCCTGCCACAAATCTCATGGTGGTTTACAGAGTATACAGGGTGATCCATGAAGATATGCAAAAAATTTTAATATGTTATTCTACAAGTAAAACTAAAGAAAAAAGTTCATACAAACATAGGTCCACAAATGTTTAGCTACAGAGTTATGGCTATAGGTTTTGCCTCAAATTTAGCAACCTCGCTAATATGAACGCATCGCAAAACTGTACAAGATTAAAGTAAAGCACGATTTACATTTACTTTGTTGTTATTGATCTGGTGAATCTAATAAAACATGTCCCAGATGTGCAACTGCAGTAGTTTTACAGAATACCCAGAAAAGCAAAGACATAATTTCGTACAATTTTTAATTTATTAACAATTAGGCCCAATTTTTTTTTTAAATTCCAGACAATTGCACAAAGTTTTCAACAGAAGTTGTAGATAATTTAATTTTGGAAAAATGATGGTAATAACATTGACTGAAACTGTATGAATGAGTCAGATAATCTGCTTTTATTAATACCAAAGAACATGTGAATTCGTGTTAAGGAAGTTGTACAGTGTATCTATAGTTTCACAATACGTTCATAATAAATGTTCAATGTCTCCTCTGAATTCAATGCATTTACTGAATGTGTATGAACAGAATTTGTTGCTCGTTTTAGTTTCACGTGGTTGTACTTAATTTCATCTATTGCATTCATAATGCAAGTAATGCCTCATGTGTATTGACTTTGTCCTCATAAATTGAACAATACTGAAAACTAATTTGTTTCAAGGTTACAAAATGACTGAAACAACTCACTAATGGTTGCCAACAATGAAAAATGTTTCTACATTCTTAATGGAAAGTAAACAAATTTACCCGTACAATAACCTTTGCTTCTCTAGGTGTTCTGGAAAACTACCACAGATACACGTCTGGGACATGTTTTATTAGATTCACCAGACCAATAACAACAAAGTAAATGGAAATCGTGCTTTACTTTAACCTCGTGCAGTTTTGTGATGGCTTCATATCAGCGAAGTTGCTAAAGTTCATGCAAAATATTTTATTAGCCATAGCTCCATAACTAATCATTTGTGGACCTATGTTTATATGAACTTTTTTCCTTAGTTTTATATCTAGAATAGCATATTAAAATATTTGCATATCTTCGTGAATCACCCTGTAGGTGTAGATGGTATGTGAGCCAAAACTGGTTGTTCAACAACTAAATTTTATGAGCAGCTCTTGGTGGTAAATCATCATTGCCTCACGCCTGTGGTCTAGTCATTTATGCAACCAAGCTTTTGTACTTTTACTTCAAGTTCTACTAGGAACACACAGCCTCCTCAGAAGCCATACAACTACTTAATTTTACCTAAAGTATACCAACAACGATACTGCACTTCAAATCCAGAACACATTCAATGAAATTATAAAAATAATTAGATCCCTACAAAGCACCAGCTCTTCTGGATACAATGAAATGTCAACCAGGCACTAAAATTATACAGTGACGATTAGCAATATACAAGGTGCTATCCAAAATTTTCAGGACAGGACTGTTAAAAACCTTACCTTAGGACTAATGACCACCATCACCCTTGAAATAGTTCCCATCCGCATGTTCACACTGGTCCCAGCACTTCTGCCACTGGTCAGACGTTTTCTGGAAGTCCTGTACTTTGAGGGTGTTTATCACCACCAGCGACACTTCTTGAACCCACTCTAGAGTGTCAAACCAACAGCCTTTTAACTCAAGTTTCAGTTTTCGTAATAGCACTAAGTCACAAGGTGCCAAATCTGGCAAGTATGGTGGGTAGGGTACAACCACCATGTTGTTTTTTGCCAAAAACTTCCTGGTGAGCAAGGACGTGTGACAGGGTGTGTTGCCGTTATGCAGCAGCCAGTACCCTCGACACCAAAGTTCAAGCCGTCGTCGCCGCACATTTTCACGGAGCCATCGCAAAACATCACAGTAGTACACGGAATTCACTGTTTGGTTGGGTGGGGCAAATTCTTTGTGCACAATTCCCCTGGTATCAAAGAAAACAAAGATCATGCTCTTCACTTGTCTCACTTTTTTGGGTCTTGGAGGGCCAATCAAACACACGCGTATGGATCATGCTCTGTCCCCCAAACACTTGCTGAATCATTGCAAGGGTCTCCGTAGCACTTTTCCCAAGACTCGCACAGAATTTGATACACATGCACTGTTCTGTTCTGTTCACGGATCCATTGTAAAATCACCACACACCAAACACAGTATTACAGACATCACTGTGGACACGCAACACATCCTCCCAGCTGAATGCCACTCCGCACACTGACTCATCAGATATGCAGCTCTTGCCACCTAGCGGTGCAAAGAACAACAACAGCTACTACTACTACTACTACTACTACTACTACTATCCAGATGGCAGAGCCAGTCCCAAAAATTTTGGATTCCACCTCGTATTGTGCTATTTATGTAATCAGTCTATGAAAACTGGGCTATTTCCAAATAGATTAAAACATGCAACAATGATGCTGATACAAAAAGGTGGTGGGAGACATGTAATATCTTTCAGTTATCTCTCTGCTGTCAGTTTTTTCAGAAATTATTCGAGAGGGTAGTGTACAACACCCTATATGGACTTCCGAAATGAACTGTAGAAAGTATCCTGTAGGGATTCTCTCTCTCTCTGTGTGTGTGTGTGTGTGTGTGTGTGTGTGTGTGTGTGTGTGTGTGTGCGTGCGTGCGTGCGTGCGTGTGCGTGTGCGAGCTATTTTCGAGAAAGACCTTGCTGGCCAGAAGTTTATTTGTGACAGTCTTTTTGCTGAGTCTACCTGCAACTCAGCATCTCCTTTATATGGTGAGTGGCAACTTTCCTTTATAATATTGTTAGAACCATTAGCTTGGCTAGAATCCTACTTGCATACCAACATAACAAAAACAAGACTTGCCCTGACAGGTGCAGGTGAAGCAATAAAAGCAGAGTAGGGAACGATTAAGTACAGTGTTCCCCAGGACTTGATCCTTGGAGCACTGATCATTGTAAGTGTATGTTAACGACCTTCCACCATCATCAAATAACAATTCAAATGTAGTAATGTTTGCTGATTATATTACTGTCTTGATCAAGGGTCTGAAATCCTCAATTCAGATTACAGCTGAAACAATACAGCAAGTATACAAATGGTTCATAGCAAATAGTGAGTGTATCATTAAACCTCCCAAAAACAAATTTAATACAGTTTCAGCCAGCAAATAACATGCTTTAACTCCTTGAAATAGATATCAATGGTAAGAAAACCAAATGAAACTTCACACACAGCATTTCTAAAAATATAAATGGATATAAAATTAAGATGAAATGAATATATCTATTACCTGCACAAGAAAATAATCTCAGCATGCTTTTTGCACTAAGAGCTATTTGCCCTACATTGACAGGAAAACAATTTTGTCATATTTTGCATATTTCCACACTCTGATCTCTTATGGGATAATGTTATTGGGAAATGCTGCAAAAGTGTAAAAGAGAGCTATGAGGTTGATCTGTGGTGTTTCAAATCTGACATCCTGTAGGCACCTATTCACGACACTAGGGATGCTGACAAGTCAGTACATCTACTCAACGATGATATTCGTAAACAATAACAAAAATGTTCCAAACTGTGACACAAACAATCATAACACGTGCCAGAAGCAAAACCTTCACAAAGACACAGCTACTCTCAATATAGTACAAAAAGGAGTTATCCTGACGGGAATAATAATTTACAAGAAGCTCCCTCAGAATACAAAAAATGACACTGACTACCCTCATGTACTCCAAGTTCCCGAGTTAGAGTTTTGGTCCAGCACACAGTTTTAATCTGCCAGTAAGTTTCTTACATGTTATTTCACATATTCTGTCAATTTCTTCCTAAAGAAATGCCAAGATCTGCAGGGTATTATCCTTTCATAACAGATCCACTTTCCTGACTGCAAATACTGAGAGACTGATGGCAATGTATTTCCTACATTAAATTATACATACTAAAAGAAAACTGCAAACTATTTATTTCAGCACCTGATCCAGTTTTTTCCTTCTTTAGAAATAAAACAGTAATGGGCTTGTTTCCTTGCAATCATTCTCAATTTTCTCTTCTATAGTCCTCCCATTTGCTTAAAAAAATAAAAAAATATAACAAGATCCTTCCTGTTACTACTTCACAATGCTTTTTCTAGTTAATACTTCTCCCATTAGTTTGCTAATGAGTAAATTTCTTAACAAGAATAGTAGTGTATTGTCAGTCTCACAGCAATCAGTACCATCATTTCATTCTTGTTACATATGTCAACAAAAATAATCAATGTTCAAAAATACTGTATGAATAGATAAAAAAAATCTACTCACTAAGCGGTGGCAGGAGAAACCACAACAAAGACTTGGAAATGCATGAGCTTTTGAACTCATGGCCTCATTCTGGCAGATGGGTTGAAGGGAAAGGAAGACAATGAAGGAAAAGGACCACTGAGATTTATGAAATGGAAGAGTTACAGAAAAGTCTCTCAGATTCCTGGATCAAGGGAGACTTACTGGATTGGATGGGATGAGAAAGGAAGACTGACTGACAATGTTGGTGTGTGCACTCTTAAGAGATTTCAAAACCTGAGACCTTAAAGGTGGAAGACACGATAATAAGCAAGTCCAGATTACTAATAAAACATTGTACAAGGGTCAATAAGATCAGAATGTGTGTGTGTGTGTGTGTGTGTGTGTGTGTGTGTGTGTGTGTGTGTGTGTGTGTGAGAGAGGGAGAGAGAGAGAGAGAGAGAGAGAGAGAGAGAGAGAGAGAGAGAGAGAGTTAGGGGTGCCCAATATTGAGGTTGTCAGTGCCAGAGCAGAAAGCTTCAAGCGTCATATGTGGTGGAGTGGTGAGGGGGGGGGGGGGGGGGGCAGGAAAAAAATTGACAGATTGCAAAATAAAAATAAAGAAAAATAAAAGTGAGTGAAGAAGAGGAACAGTTACTGAAAAGAAATGCTGAGACCACAGAAATTAATTAAATTTAGGTAATGTGGGTGATGAGAACCAAGCACATGTTGTAAAGCCAGTTCCCACTTTTAGAGTTTTGAGAAACTTGTGTCAGGAGGGAAAATCCAGTTGTCACATAAGGCGAAACAAGCACCCAGGTCATGACTGTCACCTTGTACAGAAAGTGCTCTGCAACATGATATTGTGTTTGCCACTACACACACACTGTCTATGTCAATTCATCCTAACTGATAATTCAATGATATTCATACTAATGTAGAAGACCGAATAGTGTTTATGTAATAGCTGGTATATGACAAGTGTCATTTCACAGGTGGCTCTTCCTTTAATAGTGTACTTTTTGTCAGTTACATGGCTAGTGCAGGAAGATGTATCAGGCAAGTCTTACGCAGGGAAAGGCACAGGGGCAGGAACCACAGGTTAGAGAAATGGGTGTAGAAGATGCATAGGGTCTGAACAGAGAATACTGTTGAGGTTTTTTTTGGGTGGGGGGGGGGGGGGGGGGGGTGTGTGTGGGAGTGAATGAGAAAAGGTTATTCCATATGGGATGAGGTAAATACCACACAAAATTAACCTCATTTACGGGCACAATTCTACAAAGACACAGCCCTGTCTGTGTAACTGATTAATACAACAAAATCAGGATGGTACTTAATGACGGTGTACTTCTAAGTTGCTTGTTGGATATGATGGCCCAAGAAATCTGTTTTTGAACTAGGCTAGTGGGATAACTATGTGAAGTTCAAATGGCTCTGAGCACTATGGGACTTAACATCTGTGGTCATTAGTCCCCTAGAACTTAGAACTAGTTAAACTGAACTAACCTAAGGACATCAAACACATCCATGCCCGAGGCAGGATTTGAACCTGCGACCATAGCGGTCCCGCGGTTCCAGACTGCAGCGCCTAGAACCACACGGCCACTTCGGCCGGCTACTATGTGAAGTGAAGTCTGAGGTGAGCTTGGTGGTGTATTGCACATATCCAGATCTTACTTTTCTCTTTGTACTGCTTGGTGAGTAGATATTTTATCCATCCACATTTATTTTATTTCGTAAAATGATGATTTTTAAAATTACAGGCACTTTGAGGTTTTTGGCTTGTATCGTATTTTGTGAAACCAACTAACTGTGGTGAGATGAGAGAGAAGAAGATATGCCCATAAACCAAGTGCAGAAAACGGTACCCTGTTTGCAGTTAATCCCAAGTGATAAGGTCATGTAAAGCAACCTCTGGAATAAGTTTTAAATAAAGAGACTAACAGTTTTTGCCCAAATCATGTTTTGCAAAACCTCTACATTAATGAGACTTTAGTGGGTTGTGGCAAATTATGTGTGTATAAACACACAGACAAAACTGTGTTATTTTGCATCTCACCTTCTGTTGTGGCTTTGCAGAAAGGACAGTGGAATCTTCGTCCTCCATCCACAAACTGCATGTAAGGACACATATAGGCTTTGCAACGCGCACAGCGGACAGGACCAATTTCTCCCATGTCTACCACTGGTGGTAGGTATTCTCCTTCTGCAGGCTGTGCCAAGGGGCTGATCACTAGCCCGAATGGTACAGCAGTCTGGAAAAATCAACAGCTAGTATGCAACCCAGACTATTTAAAAAAAAAAAAAAATAAAATAAAAAAAAACCACTAACGAGGACACATGGAATATTTGTGGCACAATCAAAACCCCTATTATTCAGCAGCGTCCATCGGGGGAAAAAGTACCTTAATAAATAACTGTGATTTAAAAATCTAACAGGTTTCACTACACACACTAAGAAATCATCTCTTTAATTATTTTGTCATTGAGGGTCATTAGTCACGGAATACCTGACAACATCTATGAGGGAGAGACCTGAATGATTATTTTGGTCCCCTTTGAAATACCTCAAGAAGGTATCCAAATGAAGAATTTGGCAGATGGTACAATTACTAGCAACAGCTGAGTGGTAAGTATCAGAGTTAACATATTGATATTTGCTAATTTCAGTCCAGAGCATTTCAGTTAAAATATTTAAATTCATAAAATTCTGTAGCACATATTTTCAACTGAAACACATTCACTAAAGAATACTACAGAAATAATGTTGGAGTGAACTAATTTATTTGTAAAAGGGAGGAACAGCAATTGACAAAAGAGTTACCATAATTTTCTGTGGAGTATTTATTTCAAAATTTCTTTTTCCAGAACGAATCTTTGCTCTGCAGCAGAGTGTGTGCCAATTTGAAACTTTCTGGCATATTAACATTATTTGCCTGACTGAAACTTTTAACCTTTTACCTCTGCCTTTCACAATCAAGTGCCCTACTGACTGTTCTACCCAAGCACGACTCATGATTCTTCCTCACAGCTCTATTTCTGCCAGTGCTTCATCTCCTACCTTCCAAACTTCTCAAAAGTTCTCCTGAATGCCTTGTGACACTAGTATTCCTGGAAGAAAGGAAGGAGTGTTAGTCTCATAAGGTATGCAAAAGAACTTCAGTGAAGTATTGAATGTGGAGATGACGCACTGGTGGAAGTAGAGCTGTGAGGGCAGGTTATGAGTCACACTTTGGTACCTAGGCAGTAGAGCACTTGAGTGTGAAAGGCAAAGATCCCATATTCAAGTCCTGGTCCGACAAACAGTTTTAATCTGCCAGGAAGTTTTATCATTTACATTTATAGCAGAAGTTTTATAACTAATCTGAAAGTTTTTACGTATGATTGGAGAGCATGCTGCAGGCTTTCACAATGGATGAAGTGAGGGAAAGGGTATGGTAGGTACTCTCCAGTTCAGAACACTGTCACCACTAGACTCCAATTGTAAGTGTCAAAGGAGATTAAAGGGAAACAGTGGTTCAAAGCAGAGTGAGACCGGGTTTTTGTCTATCCTGGATGTTATTTAATTTGTTCACTGAGCAGGCTGTGAAGGAAACTAAGGAAAAATTTGGAAAGCAAGTTCAAGTCCAGGAAGAAGGAATAAAAGCTATGAGGTTTCACTAATGATATTTTAATTCAGTCAGAGGTGATAAAGGACTGAAGAGCAGTTGAACAAAATAAATATTGTCTTGAAAAGATATTATAAGACAAACAACAGCAAAAGTAAAACAATGGCATGGCATACAGTCAGGTTAGATCAGATTATTCTGAAGGAGTGAGATTATAAAATGTGACACCAAAAGAAGCAGATGAGTTGTTACTTAGACCACAAAGTAACTGATGGACAAAGTACAGAGGATAAGAAACACACATTGGCAATAGCAAGAAAATCATTACTTAACTGAGGAGTTTGTTAATAACAGATATAAAAATAAATGTTAGAAAATCTTTTCTATAGGTATTTGTCTGGAGGGTAGCCTTTTTCAGAAGCATAAAGAGTTCACGCAAGAAGAGGATAGAACCTTCTGATATGTGGTGATACAGGTGAGTGTTGAGAGAAGGATAGATCAAATAACTAAAGAGGAAATACTGAACCAAGTTGGGGAAAAATAAATTTAAAGCACAACCTGACTACAAGAATGTATTGGTTGATAGGGCACATCCTGAGGATCAAGGAACCATCAATTTGGTAATAGAGGGAAGTGTGTAAGGTAAAAACTGTAGATTAAGGCTCAAATGCAGTTCAACTGAATGTGGTTTGCAGCAGTTACACACAGATAAAAAGGCTTGCGTAGGATAGACTAGTGTGGAGTAATGCATCAAATCAGTCTTTGGACTAAATACAACATCACCACCAAGTATAACAGCAATGTAGACAACACAGGCTTTTAAATCACTAATGCTGATTATTCTCAATAGTCCTAACTGATCACTATACAGTCTTATATTGAGCAGTAAATAGTAACATCAATGCACAGTCTCTTACAAAGTATACGGATTGTACCTAATAGTCTTGGCGAATGATTGCCCATCCCTCCCACTTTTTTCCATCCCCTCCCCCCTTTTTCCATCATCAGTCTTTTGACTGGTTTGATGCTGCCCACCACAACTTCCTCACCTATAGCAATCTCATCTTCAAGTAGCATTTATATTCAGCATTTTCCATTATTCACTGGATATATTCCAGTCTCTGTATTTCACTTCAGTACTTGCCCTCCATGGCTGCATCTAGCACCATAGAAATTATTCTCTCGTCTCAATACATATCCTGTCATCTTGTTCCTTCTTCAAATTCATGTTTTCTTACCGACTCTGTGGAGGACCTTATTTCTTATGGTATCATCCAAGTTTTACTTTCAGCATGCTTCCATACCAACACATCTCAAATGTTCTGGCACTCCATTTCTGGTTTTCACTTCCATACAATAATGAGCTACATGTTCTCACAAATTTCTTCCTTAAATTAAGGCCTATGTTGATACCAGTAGTCTTTTGGGAAGGAATGCCCTCTTTGCCTATACTAGTATGCTTTACATATATTTTTGTTTCATCCACAGGCACTACTTTGTTTCCAAGATGGCAGAATTTCTTCTCTTCATTTACTATGTGGTCCCCAGTTTTTATGTCATGTTCATCCCTAATCTCATATCTTCCACTCCCAATTTTTGTCTTTCTTTGTTTAACTCCAATCCATAATCTACACTTAGCAGTCTGTGCACTCTATTCAGGAAGTCCTGTAATTCTTCCTCACTTCACTGAGGATAGTTAAGTAAATCTTATAAATGATATCCTTTTAAGTTGAATTTAAATTCCACTCCTGAACTTTTCTTTCATTTCTGCCATTGCTTCTTCAATGTGTAGGTTAAACAATAGGGGAGAAAGACTGCATCCTTGTTTAACACCCTTTTCAGTTTAAGAACTTCTCTTTTGTTCTTCCATATTTATAATGATTCTGCTGCATACTACATACTATGGGTCTTTCCCAGTAACTTCTACCCATTTCTGTGAGAATTTTTAACATCTTTCACCATTTTATGTTGATCACTTTTCCTGGGTTAACAATTCTTATGAAAGTATCTTGATTTTGATTAAATCTTGTTTCCACTGCCATACAAAACATAACTGGCTTTTTCGTACCTTTATCTTCCTTGGAGCCAAATTGAGTGTCATATAGCACATCCTTATTTTTTTTCTAGTCTCCTGCATATTGTTTTGGTAAGCAAGTGATGGAAAATCTAGGATGGAATGGCACAGTATAATGAAAAGGATAGTTGCTACTCACTATGTAGCAGAGATGCTGAATCAGAGAACGGCAAAAAAACTGTTGGAAAGTCAGCTGTCAGCCAACAAGGTGTTTGTCAAAGTAGACAAAACACACACACACACACACACACACACACACACACACACACACACACACACACAGCACACAGTCTGACAGCTAGAGCCAGACTGTGAGCAACAGGGCGTTATGGGAGAGGCAACTGGGTGGGGGTAAGGAGTCTGGGGCGGGGAGGTGGAGGGATAGAAGGGTAGGGTTGGTTGGTTGGTTTTGGGGATTAAAGGGACCAGACTGCTACGGTCATCGGTCCCTTTTTCCAAATACAAAGAACACCCACAGAGAATAAAAACGAGGAACAGAATAGATCACAAACGATACAGAACAAGAGAAACTGAGACAAAGACAAGACAAAACGGACTAAAACCACACAGAGTGTGACGGTGGTTGGCCGACCATAGAAATAAAAAAGGAAAAGCCAACCACTTAGAAACACATTAAAAAAAATCCGTTTAAAATCATAGGCCAATGGCCAGAATCAACACAAAACAATAAAATAAAACAGAAACACTCAGATTAAATGATAAAATCCCCCTGCCCGAATAAAACGTAAAACTAAGTCAGCCATAGCCGAGTCATCTGTTAAAAGGGCAGGGAGCGTGTCAGGCAGTGCGAACGACTGCCTGAGCACAGATAAAGCGGACACTCCAATAAAATATGGACCACAGATAAAACGGAGCCGCAGTGACATAAAGGTGGGTCCTCTCGTCGCAATAAGTGGCCGTGCGTCATCCACGCGTGCCCAATGCGCAGCCGGCAGAGGACAACAGACTCCTTGCGAGAGACCCGCAAGGAGGAGCGCCACACACCGGTAGCCCCCTTGATGGCCCGAAGTTTGTTGCGTGAAGGCAGGGCGCGCCATTCAGTGTCCCAAAGGTCCAGAATTTTGCGGCGTAGGAACGCTCGCAAATCTGTCTCCGGGAGGCCAACGTCCAGAGATGGTGCACTAGTCGCCTCTTTCGCCAGCCGGTCAACATTCTCGTTGCTGGGGATCCCAACATGGCCTGGGGTCCACACGAAGACCGCAGAGCGGCCGCAACGCGCAAGAGTATGCGGGGACTCATGGATAGCCATCACCAGACGGGAACGAGGAAAACACTGGTCGAGAGCTCGTAAACTGCTCAGGGAATCGCTACAGATAACGAAGGACTCACCTGAGCAGGAGCGGATATACTCTAGGGTTCGAAAGATGGCGACCAGCTCAGCAGTGTAAACGCTGCAGCCAGCCGGCAAGGAACGTTGTTCGGAATGGTCCCCTACAGTGAGTGCATAACCGACTCGACCAGCAACCATCGAGCCGTCGGTGTAAACAATGCCAGAGCCCTGATACGTGGCCAGGATGGAATAAAAGCGGCGGCGGAAGGCCTCTGGAGGGACTGAGTCCTTCGAGCCCTGTGCCAAGTCTAGCCGAAGGCAAGGGCGAGGAACGCACCACGGGGGTGTATGCAGAGGTGCCCGGAAAGGAGGTGGAACAGGGACAAACCCAAGCCCGGAGAGAAGCTCCTTGACGCGTACGGCGATCGGACATCCCGACCGGGGCCGACGTTCTGGCAGATGGACGACTGACTGCGGGAACAGGACACGGTAATTTGGATGCCCAGGCGAGCTAAAAACATGGGCAGCATAAGCAGCCAGTAATTGTTGGCGCCGGAACCGCAGTGGAGGGACACCTGCCTCCACTAGGACGCTGTCCACAGGGCTGGTGCGGAAAGCACCAGTGGCAAGGCGCATCCCGCTGTGGAGAATGGGGTCCAGCACCCGCAACGCAGAGGGGGATGCTGAGCCATAAGCCAGGCTCCCATAATCCAGACGGGACTGGATTAACGCCTGGTAGAGCCGCAACAGGGTAGAGCGGTCGGCGCCCCAGCGGGTGTGGCTCAAGCATCTCAGAGCGTTTAGATGCCGCCAACACGTCTGTTTAAGCTGCCGGATATGAGGCAGCCAAGTCAACCGGGCATCGAATACCACCCCCAAAAACCTGTGGGTCTCCACCACAGCAAGGAGTTCGTCAGCAAGATAAAGCCGCGGCTCAGGATGGATTGTTCGGCGCCGGCAGAAATGCATAACGCGGGTCTTGGCTGCCGAAAACTGAAACACATGCGCTACAGCCCAAGACTGCGCCTTACGGATAGCACCCTGTAGCTGACGTTCAACAGCTGCAATGCCAGTAGAGCTGTAGTAAAGGCAGAAGTCGTCAGCATACAGGGAAGCGGAGACAGAATTTCCCACGGCCGCAGCAAGCCCGTTAATGGCTATTAAAAACAGACAGACACTTAAAACAGAGCCCTGTGGCACACCGTTCTCCTGGACGTGGGAGGAACTATACGAGGCCGCGACTTGCACGCAGAAGGTACGACACGACAGAAAATTGCAGAGAAAAATCGGCAGAGGACCCCGAAGACCCCATCCATGAAGCGTAGAAAGGATGTGATGACGCCACGTCGTATCGTACGCCTTCCGCATGTCGAAAAAGACAGCGACCAGGTGCTGACGGCGGGCAAAGGCAGTACGGATGGCCGACTCCAGGCTCACCAGATTGTCTGTGGCGGAGCGGCCTTTACGGAACCCACCCTGAGACGGAGCCAGAAGGCCCCGAGACTCCAGTACCCAATGCAAGCGCCGGCTCACCATCCGTTCAAGCAACTTGCAAAGAACGTTGGTGAGGCTAATGGGACGGTAGCTGTCCACCTCCAGGGGGGTCTTCCCAGGTTTCAAAACGGGGATGACAATGCCTTCCCGCCACTGCGACGGAAACTCCCCCTGGACCCAAAGACGGTTGTAAAGATCGAGAAGGCGCCGCTGGCAGTCCACTGAAAGGTGTTGCAGCATCTGACAGTGGATGCCATCTGGCCCAGGAGCGGTATCAGGGCAAGCAGCTAGGGCACTGTGAAATTCCCACTCACTGAATGGAGCATTGTAAGATTCCGGGTGGTTGGTGCGAAACGAAAGGCTCCTACGTTCCATCCGCTCTTTAATGGAGCAGAAGGCCTGAGGGTAAGTCGCAGAAGCGGAACTCATAGCAAAATGCTCCGCTAAGCGATTTGCAACGACGTCGGAGTCAGTACAAACTGCTCCATTCACTGAGAGCGCAGGGACGCTGGCAGGGGTCCGATAACCGTAGACGCGTCAAATCTTGGCCCAGACCTGCGATGGAGGGATATGGAGGCCAATGGTGGACACATACCGCTCCCAGCACTACTCCTTGCCTTGGCGGATAAGGAGGCGGGCCCGCGCACGCAGCCGTTTGAAGGCAATAAGGTGGTTCATGGAGGGATGTCGCTTGTGACGCTGGAGCGCCCGCCGGCGATCTTTAATCGCTTCAGCGATCTCGGGCGACCACCAAGGCACAGCCTTCCGCCGAGGGGACCCAGAAGAACGGGGAATGGCAAATTCGGCGGCAGTAACGATGCCGGTGGTGACCGATTGAACCACCACATCAATGTCATCAGTAGAGAGAGGCTCAAAAGCGGCAGTGGAGGAGAACAAAACCCAGTCAGCCTTATTCATAGCCCATCTGCTAGGGCGCCCAGAGGAGTGACGCTGTGGTAGTGACAAAAAGAGCGGAAAGTGGTCACTACCATACAGGTCGTCATGCACACTCCATTGGACAGACGGTAAGAGGCTATGGCTACAGATGGAAAGGTCAATGGCGGAGTAGGTGCCATGCGCCACACTGAAGTGTGTGAAGGCATCATCATTTAACAGCGAGAGATCGAGCTGCGACAATAAATGCTCAACGATGGCGCCTCGACCTGTGGCCACTGACCCACCCCACAGAGGGTTATGCGCGTTGAAGTCGCCCAATAGCAAGAAAGGTGGTGGCAATTGGGCGACCAGTGCAGCCAGGACATGCTGCGAGACATCACCATCCGGTGGAATGTAAAGACTGCAGACGGTAACAGCCTGTGGCGTCCACACGCGTACAGCGACAGCCTCTAAAGGCGTCTGGAGAGGGACAGACTCGCTGTGGAGAGTGTGAAGGACATATATGCAGACGCCACCAGACACCCTTTCATAAGCTGCTCGGTTCTTATAATAACCCCGATAGCCACGGAGGGCGGGGGTTCGCATCGCTGGAAACCAAGTTTCCTGGAGAGCAATGCAGAAGAAAGGGCGAAGGCTGAGAAGTTGGCGGAGCTCAGCGAGATGGTGGAAGAAACCGTTGCAGTTCCACTGGAGGATGGTATTAGCCATGGCTGGGAAAAGCGTGACGGGACTGGGAAGGCAGATTACGCCGCTGGGTCACCTGCTGCCTCCAAGTGAGAACCTGTGCCAGTGCTTTCCATGGCGTCGGAGGGACTGGCGAGATCGAGGTCCTCAGACGCAGAGTTGGAAGGTTGCGGTGGGACAGGTGCCACCGCACTGTCAGGATGCTTGGGAGCCTTTGTCTTCAACTGCTTCGCACGCTGTGCCTTGGGAGGGTCTGGCTGGGAGGGCCCCACTGGGTCAGTCTCAGGGACGGACGACGACCGTGAAGCCCTATAACCAGCGACCGGTTGTTGTTTCAAATCTTTGCGGGTGTCCGCTTTGACACTGGGCAAAGCCTGGGAAGGGAGGGCCCCAAGGGACCCCTTCCTGGCTAGAGTAGCCGAAGAAGCCCTACGCTTCTCCGGCTGGGAAGGGGGGACGAATGTCCCCGATGGTTGGGGTGGTGTTGCTCCTGGAGTAGATGGAGCAACAGAGGGCGAAGCGCCCCCCACAACCAAGGGGGCCAGTTCATTGTAACATAGCTGAGAGGCAACAGTACGTGACGACACGGGAGAGGATCGGACTGCTGTGGCAGCAGCGGCATAGGTGGATGTCATGGGCATGGGATGTAGCCGCTCATATTTCCGCCTTGCCTCGGTGTAGGTCAGGCGGTCCAGGGTCTTATATTCCATTATCTTCCTTTCCTTCTGGAAGATCCGACAGTCCGGTGAGCAGGGGGAATGGTGTTCTCCACAGTTAACACAGATGGGAGGCGGAGCACATGGAGTATCAGGATGCGATGGACGTCCGCAATCCCGACACGTGATGCTGGAAGTACAGCGAGATGACATGTGCCCGAACTTCCAGCATTTAAAACACCGCATCGGAGGAGGGATATATGGTTTCACATCACAACGGTAAACCATCACCTTAACCTTTTCGGGTAAGACATCACCCTCAAAGGCCAAGATGAAGGCACCGGTGGCTACCTGTTTATCCCTCGGACCCCGATGGACGCGCCGGACGAAGTGAACACCTCGTCGTTCGAGGTTGGCGCGTAATTCATCATCGGACTGCAGAAGAAGATCCCTGTGGAATATAATACCCTGGACCATGTTGAGACTCTTATGCGGCATGATGCTAACGGAAACATCCCCCAACTTGTCACAATTGAGCAACCTCCGTGACTGGGCAGAGGATGCCGTTTTGATGAGCACAGAACCAGAGCGCATCTTGGACAAGCCCTCCACCTCCCCGAACTTGTCCTCTAAATGCTCCACAAAAAACTGGGGCTTGGTCGACATGAACGATTCTCCATCAACCCGCGTACACATGAGGTACCGGGGTGAATATTCTCCACTGCCTTCTTTAGCAAGACATTCCTCCCATGGAGTAGCTAGGGAGGGAAACGATCTCTGATCAAATTTCTTCCCATTGAGGTTAGACCTCGATCGCTTAGAGACTGCTGGTGGAGGCCCACCAGCGATAGATGATGTACCACGCTTCATTGCGGGTCATCCGCCCTGATGCCACCTACTCCGACCAAGGGCCCTCCCCACGGGCGCCACCCAGCCACAGCAATAGCCACCTGGCAGGATGGCCATTGCCGGGAGTCCTGATGCCCCAGGGAGATGGGCATCTACTCCTTGGCATACGTGGGGAGTTAACGGCGCAGGCATCAGTAGAGCGATCCCTGTGTTGTCAGGGGGCTACAACCAAGAGGGTACATGGCGGCCCCACCACAACGGACTGGCTACCGTGCTAGATGTTAGGTGACATGTGGTCCATGGGCGTCTTCAGTGCAGAAAACGGCCCTGCACAGTGCTTGGCAGAAAGTGCACGCAGGAGCGCATCCATGCCCAAGCGATGGAGAGCGGGCAAGACTGCAATGCAACGACGAATAAGATGGCGAAAGTTCTCAACACAACACGGACACAATGCACCAAGTAAGGCGCCCTTCCCCAATCGGCTCGCTCTTCGGAAAAATTTTGAGATATGGAGGTCAAACCCGACAGGGGACCATCACATAAGGCCGAAACGTTTGAGACTCCTTTGAGTCGCCTCTTACGACAGCCAGGAATACCGCGGGCCTATTCTAACCCCCGGACCCGCAGGGGGGGAAGGGTAGGGGTGGGAGACAAAGTGCTGCTGGGAGCGTGCATGGACGAGGTGGAGAATGGGGCGGCTAGGTGCAGTTGGGAGGTTAGACGAAGGAGGGGGGGCACGTTTAGTGGAAAAGGAGATGGCAAGGGGCTGGGAACTGGGGTTGTGTAAGGATAGATGAGGATATTGTGCAGGTTTGGCAGGTAGTGGAATATCACTGTGGGAGGAGTGGAAGGATAGTGGATAAGACTGTTCTCATTTCAGGGCATGACGAGAAGTAGTCAAAAACCCTGGTGGACAATGCGATTCTGTTGCTTCAGTCCTGGTGGTATTGAGTCACTAGGGGAATGCTCCTCTGTGGCTGGATGCTGGGGCTTTGGGAAGTGTTGGGTGGCTGCAAGGATAAGGCATGTGAGATCTGTATTTGTACAAGGTTGGGAGGGTAATTACGACCTCTAAAGGCCTCAGTACGACCCTCAATATATTTCAAGAGGGATCATCTGTCACTACAGATGCGATGGCTATGGCTGGCTAGATTGTATGGATGGGACTTCTTGGTATGGAATGAGTGGCAGCTGTTTAAGTGAAGTTATTACTGATAGTTGGTATGTTTGACATGGACAGAGATACTATCTTTTTCATTATATTGTTACATTCTTGTAACCAACATTGATATATGACCTTTTATGCTGATTGGGTGATTGTTCTCACATTTTATATACTTTTGTTATCCTCAGGATTGTGTGGGTGACATTTTTCCAAACGTTTGATTGCATGTCTACTCTCAAAGACTCTACAAACTATTTTCAATAATCCTTGGGAGCCACTCCCCAATGATTTTGAAAAATTCTGAAGGAATGTTACCTATCTCTTCTGCCATGTTTGATAGCAAAATGTTCCAAAGTTCTGTCTAACCATGACTCTTATAATGGATCCTGTAAGTCTTACTCTTATTCCTATTGCTTCTTCTATCGCATCAGCAGACAGTTCCTTGCCTTCAAAGACACTCGATTAACTCGATCCACCATACCACTCTCTCCTCTGTATTCAAAAGTACGATTCCATTTGCACTCTTTAATGTTCATGCCTTTGCTTTCAACTTCACCAAAAGTAATTTTGGCTTTCCTGTAAATTGAATCTGAGCTCCTAATGCCTATTTCTTTGTGATTTCTTCACACTTTTTCTCTGGCCATTTTGCCTTGGCTTCTCTGTACTTTCTACTGATTTCATTCATAAGTGACTTATACTGCAGTATACTTATCTTTTATTTAATATTTCCTTCTTTCATTGATTAAATGAATGACTGCTTCTGCTACCCTAGGTTTCTTCACAGCTACCTTCTTTTTACCTGTTGATTACTGTACTGCAGTTGGAAACAAATTTTCTGAGAACTCAGATAGGAGCAGAAGTAACTGGTCCAAGCTATCTTCAGTAGAATATTTTCTGTTTAAAATCAAATAATAATGTAGATGCAGATGATGGCTCTTCTTAGGGATGCCCATTCCTCAATTGAATTGCCTGCTGTAGTATTCATAACCTATGTACACTCCTGGAAATGGAAAAAAGAACACATTGACACCAGTGTGTCAGACCCACCATACTTGCTCCGGACACTGCGAGAGGGCTGTACAAGCAATGATCACACGCACGGCACAGCGGACACACCAGGAACCGCGGTGTTGGCCGTCGAATGGCGCTAGCTGCGCAGCATTTGTGCACCGCCGCCGTCAGTGTCAGCCAGTTTGCCGTGGCATACGGAGCTCCATCGCTGTCTTTAACACTGGTAGCATGCCGCGACAGCGTGGACGTGAACTGTATGTGCAGTTGATGGACTTTGAGCGAGGGCGTATAGTGGGCATGCGGGAGGCCGGGTGGACGTACCGCCGAATTGCTCAACACGTGGGGCGTGAGGTCTCCACAGTACATCGATGTTGTCGCCAGTGGTCGGCGGAAGGTGCACGTGCCCGTCGACCTGGGACCGGACCGCAACGACGCACGGATGCACGCCAAGACCGTAGGATCCTACGCAGTGCCGTAGGGGACCGCACCGCCACTTCCCAGCAAATTAGGGACACTGTTGCTCCTGGGGTATCGGCGAGGACCATTCGCAACCGTCTCCATGAAGCTGGGCTACGGTCCCGCACACCGTTAGGCCGTCTTCCGCTCACGCCCCAACATCGTGCAGCCCGCCTCCAGTGGTGTCGCGACAGGCGTGAATGGAGGGACGAATGGAGACGTGTCATCTTCAGCGATGAGAGTCGCTTCTGCCTTGGTGCCAATGATGGTCGTATGCGTGTTTGGCGCTGTGCAGGTGAGCGCCACAATCAGGACTGCATACGACCGAGGCACACAGGGCCAACACCCAGCATCATGGTGTAGGGAGCGATCTCCTACACTGGCCGTACACCACTGGTGATCGTCGAGGGGACACTGAATAGTGCACGGTACATCCAAACCGTCATCGAACCCATCGTTCTACCATTCCTAGACCGGCAAGGGAACTTGCTGTTCCAACAGGACAATGCACGTCCGCATGTATCCCGTGCCACCCAACGTGCTCTAGAAGGTGTAAGTCAACTACCCTGGCCAGCAAGATCTCCGGATCTGTCCCTCATTGAGCATGTTTGGGACTGGATGAAGCGTCGTCTCACGCGGTCTGCACATCCAGCACGAATGCTGGTCCAACTGAGGCGCCAGGTGGAAATGGCATGGCAAGCCGTTCCAGAGGACTACATCCAGCATCTCTACGATCGTCTCCATGGGAGAATAGCAGCCTGCATTGCTGCGAAAGGTGGATATACACTGTACTAGTGCCGACATTGTGCATGCTCTGTTGCCTGTGTCTATGTGCCTGTGGTTCTGTCAGTGTGATCATGTAATGTATCTGATCCCAGGAATGTGTCAATAAAGTTTCCCCTTCCTGGGACAATGAATTCACGGTGTTCTTATTTCAATTTCCAGGAGTGTATATACAGCCTCTGAGAACTTCAAACCCATGTCATCATTTCTCATCATCACCTCAGTATCTTAGTTCTTCACACAATAATTATTCCTGATGATATGTTATACTTTAAGCTACTCAGCTACTCCGCATTATTACCAAATTGTGATTGGTTTCTGTACCTGTTCCTGGATACATCCAATTTTGGGTGTGTGTGTTTCACCAGATGTAATTCTGCTGATATTTTTCAAATTTTGCTTGTCTGTTCCAAGTGTAACTCCTCCTGCTGTGATTGTTGAACAGTGTATTTGCTATTACTAGCTCAAATTTATTCCAGAATTGAAAGAATCTTCCTAATTTTTCTGTCCCATTACTCGTCTTATGCTTGTGATGTTGGTATGTATACCAGAAATACCTGAACTATAGTTGCTGGCATTGGTCTACTGTCGATTCTGATGAGAATAACCCCATCATCACTGACTCACTCTTTACCTTATCTTACTATTCCTAATGAACTCAACACCAGTTTATCATTCTTACCTGCTGCTGATATTAACCTACATTTGTCAGTAAGAAATCTTTATCTTGTCTACATTTTACTTCACTAACTTCTATTATCTACAGAATGAGGCATTTCATTTTCCTTTTCAGATTTTGTAACTTCTATATCACATTCAGACTTTTCTCCCCACAACTTCTAGTCTTGTGTGGTTAGTTTCAGTTGATGCAACTAGTGAGGATTCATTAAGACAAGTGAGTGAGTTTTCCCAGACAGACACTAAAAATGTAAAAAGTTACAAAATACATCAGACACAGACATTATGCTGATCTTGCCCAGTACACACAAATGTCAAATAATTTTCAAAAGCTGTGTTTAGCTCCTATCTAAAAATAACAACAACACAATACCTGCTTCATCATTTCAGCAGTAACAGGCACATTATAAATAGAGCTACGGAGGTAACGCGGACTGGCATTTCCTTGGTCCTGCGTTATGAAGTCTGTTGTCACAAGAGGTGGAACCAAACCTTTCTGGTTTGTTATGAAGACACCTGATCGGTTGCGTTGATCATCCAACATAACTTGAATCTGTAAAAACAGAGTTTTTGTCACTATCTGGCAAGAAACAAAAGCAACAAAATAGAAAGTCCAACAAAAAAAATCATCCTATTATATCATTTTCAGGCACATACTACAATATAGGACTTTAATTTCTAATACAATTTTAATTTAACTATGTGTAGGAACCACAATGTACAAGTTGGTACGTTGATAACTAAGGAATTTTATTTGTATGATGCAATACCTAAAAATCGTTCTTGTTCAGTACAAATATGAGGGAAAAATGTAAAAAAAAAAGCTACTCACAGGACTTGGCATCTGGTCAGGTAAGCTACTCACAGGACTTGGCATCTGGTCAGGGTCCAGACGTCGAGCCTGCTGTTGTTGCTGTGGTGAATACACAGGTTGCGGCTGGGGCTGGCCAGGCAGAGTGGGTGGGTAGCTGCCGCCTGGACCAACACCAGCCTGTGGTGGCTGATACCCTGCCTGCTGTGGCAAGTAGCCCTCCTGAAGTACAAAATTGACAATCAGCACTACATCAGAGTAAACACAAAAAAATATATAAGATTTATACTAAAGATAACAGCTGTCAAACATCAAGAAGGCATAAAAGGATTTAAAATCCACACCAGATGGCACCAAGATGATCTGGCATGGGTCCCGTGGCAACATAGTGTGGTAATCTGCCACAAATGGTGGGTGCAGAGCTCTGACCCAGGTGGTTTACTAGCTGGTGGCAACAGTCCAGGCCCGTCAGTTCTTACACTGACTTCGACCGATGAGGCCCTCACACCACACCATGCTCTTGGTTCCACACATGCTAACTGCTCACTCATTTGGACTGGTCAGGTCTTGAGCTTTTCTCTGTGCCCGTCTCCACTCAATATCCAGACTCTCCACTGCCCACTGCCTCCCCCCCCCCCCCACACACACACCATTAGCTACAGGACAGTTTTACAGTGTTGTCGTGCCAAGCAGACACAAAACTGATGATGGAGGACATTCTTATGCATGTAACACTTTTTTTTCCACTGTGTTAATTTGTGCCCACCGTGGACCCGGAAATTTTGCAGTGCTGGCAGGGACAATTGTGCCACCAGCAGGAGCTGCACCAGGAACATCTGCAGGAGCTGCTCAGCTAAACAGATCTGCTCTCACACCACACTGGTGTTGGGACAGACAGTTGCAGAGAAGCCTTCATCCCTGCCATCCCTGATGCCTTTTGTCAGTTTTGGCAAGTACATGGAAATGTGGGAGAATTACCTACACCAATTGTTGCTGCACTGCCAGGTAAGATTTATTGTCAATCCAACTGATACAGCCATCTCATTATTGTCCTGTAGTGCAGAGTTGTATGAAATAGTGCAAAAATTTGAAGTCCTTTACTGAGCCCGAGAAATTTAACTTTTAAGGACCTATTTCATTTGCTCACACAGTATTTTGGGCACCAAACCTGGGTGAGGCAGCACGGTTGCAGTTCAACCAGCACCCCATGTGCCTCGAGCAGTCGCATATGACCCGGATCACCAACCTGCAGCAAGACCTCTTGTGCAAGTGTCAGTTTGAGTGTTCTCAATGTGATACCTAATATGCAGATTCACTTATTTGGGGTGTGATCGGGTGATTAGCATCCTACCCCAAGGTCCAAATTGGGGGATTGGTCTTCTCTGACACTGCTTTAGCCGAAAGTGCCCTGATTTCTGGATCACATGAACTTAAGGCAGCAGCAAAGGACGCATCTTCCAGCAATTGACAGGTGGGAAAGTTAGATGTACTTGATAAACACCACCCACTACTCTGTGGAATTGGTCAGGTGACCTTGCTTTCTGCTGAGCCACTGTATGTTGACAATTTGAGATTGGCGATATCACAATGCTGCTGTCTTTGCTCGTAAAAAAATTTATGATTTGTGCTAGAAAATTGCCAGTATTTCAAACTGGCAGCACAATCCCACAATGAAGCAGTTGCCTCTGAGATAATTAGTAATTGAACACGTTTCGCAGGGATCTGATGGAACACTGTTGTTTAGTGGTCCAAGGATCCTATTACTACGGGGTAACATTTGTACGCAGCAACAAAGTGAGGCAATGACAGTTTATTTTATTATTGTTTAATTGAACAGTGATTTAGCTCATGTAACATAAGTTTATTTCATTACTGTTTAATTAAACTAAGACAAAACTGTGATTTTGCTCATATATGTTTACCTTGAACATAAAGAGAGCTCTATTCTTCAAGTATGTACAAAGCACACCAGACGTCTGCTCATGTTGTGAAAATCTGTGGGTCCATTTGAGGGTTAAACATGCTCAACATTTTATGTCAGCCATTGTCCAAGATCGTGTTTGACATTGTTGAACAATTTACATTGTTGGTATTTCTTTGTTCACTTATTAAATGTTTTTACATTCTAATTACATTTTATTGATGTACATACTGCATAAACATAAGAAAAATTCCTCTTCAGTTCCTCTCCACAAATGCTGTAGCGCAAATACTGTAGGTGTACTATATTTCTCTACTTTTTGAAGGGTTACCTTTATGGTAGCCTAAAATTTACAGACATGAAATTTTTATCAAAAAACAAATAAAAAATATGTTTTGTGTAACTATCGGCTTTAACAACCATAAACCATCCGTCCCTTCAATGTCGTTATAACCGGTTTTGACTATGTTTTAAATACTGTAGGTGCTATCATGCATCTTTGTCAGAAACCCTTGGTCACTGGAATATCTCCAGTTATTTTGTACCTATTTTAATTCTACACACTGTGCTTATTTAAACACCAAATAATTGATTATAGACATTTCGAAATAACTTTTTATGTCTGTGATAGCTGCCTCAGCAACAGGCACTGGAGGTATCTAGAATACTCCTATTTCAGTATGTCCTTCATAGCAGAGTGCAGGGAAAGAGAGAGAACAACAAGGAGAGAGACTGCAGTGTCCAGAAAATTTTGTAATAGTGAAAGGTTTATATAAAATGATAAAACTACAAAATAGAAAACCCACATTTCAAATGCTATGTATGAGGGGCAGTCAAATGAAACCACTCACTCACCTCAGTGGGACCAGGGAATGGTTCCAATCAAATGAGATGATCAATTCCTGTTTCATAGAATGTGGTGGGTTGCTGACAGATCCACAACCACACCCACTCTTGCATTCTTGCATTCTTCACACAACTGAAACCGATTTCCATTCATGTCTTTCTTCAGGTCACCAATGACGCAAAATTCACACAGTGGAGATGCAAGCAGCATGGAACACGTTGCGGCATTACTCAACGAAATCGCTGAAGCATAGACTTCGTCCAACAGGCAATAGGGGGGGTGGGCGTTATTGCACAACAGGGCAATGCCGTCTGACACCATTTCTGGGCATTCTGACTTTATGGTGCATCACAGTTTCTACAAAGTCTATTCACAGTGCTGTGCATTGACTGTGGTTTCACACTCTGGGAACTCAATGAGCAGAAAGCCCTGCAGTCTAAACAGGTCAAGATGACCTGACCAGAACATGTGAGAACTGCTTCGGATTTCTTTGGCAGGGGAGATGCGGGATTTTTTTCACTGGAGGCTTAGCAGTTTGTCGCTGGACTGTCAGAATGCTGCCTGACGGAAGCATCCTGTTAAACAATAACACCCATCCCCACACTGCCAATCGGACGAAGTCTATGCTTCAGCAATATGGTTAGGAAACACTGCATCATCATCTGTACAGCCCAGATGATTTTCAGATCATTGGAAACCTGATGAAATAGATGAGTGGACGTCTGTTTCAGTCACATAAAGGAGTGCCAGAGCGGGCGTGGTCATGGATCCATCAGTGACTGACAACATTTTATGAAACAGAAATTGATCATCTCTGTCTGCCAGTGGAATAAATGTCTTAATATGTCTGGTGATTACTTTTGAATCAAACCATTCCACGGTTTCGTTGTGGCAGATGTTTGGTTCTCATTTGCCTGCCCCCTCATAGATCTTTAAATGTCAAATATTACAACTCCAAAATATATTCAGTAATCTACCAACCTGAGGTGATGAAGGGTAACTTCCTTGTGGTGGTGGCATATGTGGTCCTCCCCTGTAAGGTCCTCCAGGAAGCTGGGCTCCTTGTAGTGGCGGCTGTATTTGACCTTGCATGGGAGGTCCTGGAGGTGGAGGGTGAGGTCCCTGCTGGAAGGTCTGTGTGGGGAATTGGCTGCCTTGGGTGTACTGGGGAGAGATCTGGCCACTTGGTGGTCCCAGAGGTTTCGGCCCTGAGTGGCCTTGGCTCAGGTGAGATGGAGGACCTAAGTGTGGAGGCATTGGGCTGCCCTGTGGAGGCATTCCACCCGAATGTGGAGGCATTGGGCTGCCCTGTGGAGGCATTCCACCCGAATGTGGAGGCATTGGGCTGCCCTGTGGAGGCATTCCACCCGAATGTGGAGGCATAGGACTGCCCTGCGGGGATATCGCATTTTGCAGTGGAGGCACAGAACCTGTTTGAGATGGAATGTGACCACTCTGTGAGAACCCGTACCGTGGCTGTGGTGCCTGGGGACCGCCCTGTGGTGGTAGGTGGCTGGACTGTGGAGGCACAGAACCCGACTGTAGTGGCGGCAGAGCATTGCCTTGTGGTGGCATCTGGTTGAACTGTGGACCAGTGGTGTCTCGTGGTTGCACGTGGTTTGTCTGTGGATGTATCTGTCTGCCGTGTGTAGGTGGGTGACCCGGTGGGCCTGTTTGTGCAGGCAGAGGGCTACCGTGTGCGTACGACATTCCGGGGTGCGTCGGTGGATGCGCAGTGCCGCCATGGCCGGGCGGCAGGCTCGAATGCTGACCTTGGGTGGGAGGTGGTCTTGGACTACCCTGAGGAGGAAGCTGGGAGGACTGCAGAGATGGGTTTAAGGCCTGTGGGCTCGACACTGGTGTCGGTCCCCTCCCCGGACCATTGACGTACGGTGAAGGCGACGGTCCCGGAGACGGACGCTGCTGCTGTGCTGGTTGTGACCCAGGAGTAGTGTATGTTCCCAGGCCTTGTGCAGGAGAACTAGGGAAGCCTGGCTTGCCTGGTGGTCCCCCTCCAGCACCAGGCAAAACCTGAGAAGAAGAAAATAACCAACTACAGTGATAGTATGTTCTTTTTGTCGTCACTAAGATTCACTGTAAAATTCACCATCATCAAAACACTTCAAAATATTTTCAGCATGATTCATTTCCCTGCAAACAGTGCTCTGAGTATAGTCTTTCAATTTCACATTTACGACTTTTTTAATACTGCAGTAATAATTTACTCCTATACAGTTATTACTATATCCTACTATTGTTTGACTTAAAAATGTGGCTGAGGTTCTGCAGATACACTGATTGGCCAGTGTGCGAGGAATGACTGCTAGCCAGACACACATACAGTGCAAATAGAATCAGCGAGCTTACAGTCAGTGTGTAGAATGCGGTAGATGCATAATATATCTGAGTTTGAAAGAGGGCAGACTGTGGCCACCCGGAGGCTCAGCATGAGCATTTTGGAAACTGCATGACTTTTCGGGTGTTTGAGAAGTGCTGTGGTGAATGTTGAATGTCTTCAACATGTGGCGAAACCAAGGTGAAAACACATCTTGACGTTGTGGGGTGGGGCCTCATGTCTGACGGTATAGGCTGGGCAGAGTGGTAAAACTTGACAGCCGGTGAACTGTGGCAGAACTAAGGACAGAGTGGAAGTGTGTGTGAACACACAATACCCCAAACATTCCTAACAATGGGCCTCTGCAGCTGATGACCCATGCATATACCAATGCTAACAACACAACATTAGCAACTATGACTGAAATGGGCACACGGCCATTGGCACTGGATGTTGTCAAAGTGGCAGAGTGTTGTGTGGTTTGATGGATCCCGATTCCTTCTTCATCATACTGATGAGAGGGCGCAAATCTTCCACGGGACATCTGTACTACAGGATGGAGACAAGCTGGTGATGGCTCCATTATGCTCTGTGGAACATTCATGTGGGCATCCGTGGGTCCAGTTGAGCTCGTGCAAGGCACCATAATGGCCAAGGAGTATCTTACACTGGTTGCAGACCACACACACACCTTCATAATGATTATGTTTCAATGGCAGTTGCATTTTTGAACAAGATAATGTGTCATATCACAAAGCCAGGAATATGATGGAGTAGTTCAAGGAACACAATGACCAGTTCCAATGGATGTGCTGGCCCACCCAACTGGCCTTATCTGAACCCAATTGAACACATCTGGGACGTGACTGAACGTGGTGTTAGAGCTCATTGCCCCTTCTCCATGATTTACGAGAATTAGGTGACTTGTGTGTGCAGATGGGGTGCCAGTTTTCTCCAGTGACCTATCAAGGCCTCATTGCTTCAATGCCATTACACATTGCCGCTGTTATCTGTGGTCTAACATGGGCATACCTGCTATTAGGTAGGTGGTCATAATGTTCTGGATGATCAGTGTACAGTGAAAGCCAGTATTCGAAGGGGTTCCACTCAGTTATGTCCACTAGAAAAATTAAGCAAGAACTCCAGTAAAAGAAAAATGCAACATACCAGCACTTTGTCTGCTTTACGAATTTATTTGGCATGTTATTGATTCTACATCAATTTACTAAGCACACAGAGTGTAACAAGTTGTTGAATTACTTTGAAAGAAGCAACACTTTTGATAGGAGCTCTTATCTCACACTTGGCTCTTTCTACTAACAGTTTAAAGCATAACTGCTTCTTTAGAGAGCTACCACAACAGTGTCACTGATCCAAGGATTCAATTTGGTCCTTTTGATAATGAGTAACAAAGAATCTAATTTTAAAACCTAACTCTTCAGTACCTGTATGACTGAGGAGGAGTTATCTGCTCATGTCAGTCATATAAATTAACCCAAAAAGCAAATTGTTGATATTTAGTTCTAGTAAAAATACAAAATAACTGCAATAATTATATTTGTAACTAGCCAAAACACTGTTGTATTCAAAGACTTTATCAAGATGCTATTTTCGCATGTTTTAAGCGTATTTTGGCTCCGCGACTACTGTCAAGCATTTTGTCTTACTAGCCATATAATGTCCTTACAAGACATCAACAACATTGCAGAGACAGAAGAAGCTGAAAGGCAACAACTGTAGTTTACTAGAACTCACACTTTCTTATGTCTATTTCTGCAACAAGTACATGAAGTTAAAAATACAAATAATTAATCAACATACATGAACTAAAATATATTGTTAATGTTTGTATGTTGCAGAGACCCAGAACATCCCACAACTTTAAATAGGAATATATATTTCTCCAGCAGACTGAAGTGCTGCGCAGGGAATGTAGTTCAACTTTATAAAGGACCATCAACACTGTACTTTTTTGTGGTACAGAGCAGATGTTTAGCAATGTGTTTCTGCATCAAGTTGGAGGCAGCCAATGGGAGGATAGTGTATGATACTCAATGAACAGCTGGCAGCCCATTAACTGCAGCTTCGCTCACTTACATGTTAAACATACATATTGCAGACATAACACCCTCCCCCCTCTGCCCCCCCCCCCTTCCAATTGCAGTCCACTTCAACCTCCCAATGTCTCTCTTTGTAGGCAATCTGCAATGGTTACTTATTCCAATCTGTGTAATTGGTAACAACATTGTGTGATTTGCTTTCAAAGTTCCGTATCAAGACATCAGCAGTCAGGTGGAACGTACACACATTACAAACTAAAAAAAAGGAGATGAGTGGACGTAGATCATCTACAGCAAGGGAAGCAGTATGCAGTACACACATTTGGAAGTTATATTTATTTACATTAAGACCGCTTGCACACAATGTTCTTTGTTGTACCTCCAGGTGCTAATATGTATAAATTGTGGGATGAGCTTGCTCTCGAGCACGCGACTTACAACTGTCCATGAGAGAAACATGACAATAACAAATCCACTCCACTGTACTGAACAGTCTACCCCTGAGCCTTATTTATCATAATCGCAAATGCAAATCATTCAGGAAATTAAAGTCTCCAGGAGGTGAAGGAGAGGTCTATTGGAACGAGCAGTATTCAAGGAATGCACAAAGTTTCACCCTCCTCCTTCCCTGTTAAGATAGGGGCCTCCATCACACTGGCCAGCATTTTCCTAAGACACAGCCATGTTCCGTTTGAAAGATCCAGTGCCCACTTTGAGTGAAAGGTGGTGCAATAGCACACCAGCATAAGATCCAGCAAGTTCAAAGACTCCACTGTGAACTGTACAGCCTCATCAGCATGCACTGCAGTATTGAAAGATGTGTACTCAATAATTTCACCTGGTAACATGGCTAGTACTGTACTGTTTACATTGATGACAGTGTCATTTCTAGGAGCAAGAATGGCCCTATATCACAGCCACTGCATAGTGCAAAAGTTATCTGCAATATCCATGAATACGCCATATGTGAACTAGATACCACAGTGCAAAGATCAGCTGTGTCAACAGGTACTCTTCCAATTCCTAGTAACTGTTCCAGGAACACTCCTGCAATGTCATCTCACAGACATATTCTCATGTTTTATTTCAATGACATTTTCCACACTTAACAGAAATGAATTTCATAGACATGCATCGATTGTGTCAGCAGGTGTATACTTTGCAGTGACTGGCAACTTAGAGAAAAGTCTCTACACACTAGCACCACAGTGCCACTAGTCATGTTGTCGTTACCTCTTATATCCCTCAAAGTTACATCCAGCACCTCAACAGCTTTCCTGTGTGCCATGGTGCGCTGATCCTACACAATCACTTTCCATGTCTTTAGACAACATCGCACTGCCAATGGCCTTGCTTATGCTGCACAACAGATATTCAAGTTGCAGTATGTCAAGCAGTAACTGAAGTGCAGAACAGACTGGCCGCCTTCTCTCCAGTAATGTCGCCACAACACCTGGGTGGTGATGGTGAGAGCAAACTCACTCTGCCCCCCTCCCCCCCCCCCCAACTTCAGAGAGAATGACATTTACTAAAAATGTTTTCCCTGTGCCTCCGGGCATATCAAGGGAAATGATGCCACCCCATTGTTGTGACACATAATCCAGATAATGTCATATGCCTGCTTCTGGTCCTCATTCAGTTGTGGCCTCTTGGTTGCTACATACACATGCCAACTGTCAAACTTAATTCATTTTGTGTATCTATTAAGCCTGCATTACTTCTAGTTGGTTGTATTTTTGAGCTGACATGCCAAGCTGAAGTAAAATTTTGTTGCTCATGGACACACATTTGTTCCTGATTGCAATCAACATTTGGTCAAAAATGTCCAGCCTCAAGATAATGGCTACAGTCAGATTTTCATTCCTGATTGTGGCAAGTATGTCCTCACTCATTGCCTCCTTATATTTTTTCCACACTATGCTTGCATTACATGGGCTGCATGCTGTCAACATTACAGCAAAGAGGTTCCTTATGTGATGAGGCAGGTAGACCAATTTGACACTGCCTAATGTGTTATCCCAGTGCTCGTCTCCTTCAAATAACCCTAACTTATAACATGTCTCTCAACATCTACTCGGCTACTCTGGATATCACACTTAAGTGCCTGGCAGAGGGTTCATCTAACCACCTTCACATTAATTTTCTATTATTCCACCCGCAACAGTGTGCAGAAAAAACAAATATCTTTATCTTTCCTCGAGAGCTCCGATTTCTCTCATTTTATTATGATATTGATTTCTCCCTAGTTAGGTCGACATCAACAAAATATTTTTGCATTCAGAGGAGAAAGTTGCTGATTGAAATTTTTTTGAGAAAATTCCGTCACAATGAGAAACAGCTTTGTTTTATTGATTTTCACCTCAAATCCTGTGTCATGTCCATGAAACTCTCTCTGCTATTTCTCAATAATGCAAAAATGCTGCCCTTCTTTGAACTTTCTCAATGTACTCCGTCAGTCCCATCTGGTACCAATCCCTTACCATGGAGCAGTACTCCAAAAGAGGACAAACAAGCAAAGTGTAGGCAATCTTTTTAGTAATAGTCTCAATCTTCTAAACTTTCTGTCAATAAAATGCTGTCTTTGGTTCGCCTTCCTCACATCATTTGCTGTGTGTTCTTGCCAATTTAAGTTGTTCATAATAGTAATTCCTAGGGATTGAATTGAATTTTCAGCCATTTGATTTGATTTAATGGATTCCTTTTAGCACTGCAAATTTTCACATCATAAAGATACCTTACTGGAATCATTTTGCAATTGGTTTTGATCTTCTGATGACTTTACTAGATGATAAATAACAGTATCATCTGTAATCCGCAAACAACCTCAGACAGCTGCTAAACATTGTGCCCATGTCACTGTTTACCATTTTCAATTCCATGAAGGTGTTTACCGTTTGCGGCTCCAGGAAGGTATGTGGTCTGTGAACCAGATGCAGAAGCATCCTGAGGAAGTAACATTCTACAGACTTCTCTCCTGCAGAAAACTTTTCTCTATGTTTAACATTTAGGCGCCTCTAGACACAGTGAATTTCTTGCAAATGGATCCTCCTGACATAGCTGAAAGACCGCTGTCAACATTGTGTGTGATGGGTTATCAGCCAAAGTGATGGTGCTGTCTTTGTTGAAGTATACTCTTTGGCCACTTCCCAAATGAACTATGAAGTGCATGATGGTAGGATGCCATTTGTGAATTGGAAATTTGAGGATGTAACAAATGATCTCATTGCTGCCGATATACCCCCACAAATGGTAGTGTATCATTTCACCTCCATTTAGTTCACTGAAAATATCGAATTCTCCCATTTTGCTTCCTTCGTTGATGTATCTGAATCACTATTTAATTTACTTTGAACTGTTACAATACTCCAAATTTGTGTGCGCAAGAAACATTTTCATTAATACTGGTGAATATGGCACAATCCATCTGTTGGGTTCCAGTAACTCTGAGTATATACCAGCATCAACGTCTACAGACTGCAGATTCTTCACCAACTACAATAGATTATGTGAATGTCTCGTACCTCACTTTTGCCACTCAGTTACGTACTCCCTACTTTACACCACTCCAAATACACACCAAGTAGTTTGACAAAGAAATATGATCAAATATTTGTCAAATTTGTACTAAAAATGGGTATTTTTGTCAAAGTTCAAGATGGCAGGCAACACCACCTTGTTAATACGCACTGCAGTTGCTTGTAACACAATTGCATTGTGTGCGCATTTAGAAGAGAAGCAGTGGAAAAATGGAAATATACTCTGGTGGAGCTGTGGGTTTTAGTTGAGATAGTGAAAGCAATCAGAAATTTTTTTTATGAGAACTGCAAGTTAAGGATGTCAAGGCTTATATAAATAACTTATGAGTGCCTGAGATTGCATTTCAGTATTTCATCAGTATAAGTGGCTCCTTATATTACAAAACAGAATACTCAGTTCAGAAATGCTGTATGTGCACAAGACAGGGCTCACCATAACACTGATTTCTTGGTACAGGAAAGAGCTATTCTAGCTTACAATACAGCACTCCAATACCACAGAGCACATTAACCAAAATAATTGACAAAATGTGTGAAGTAATTTATAAAGCACTGAAGGTGGAATATGTAAAGGAAAATAAATGTTTAGTACACAAAATATGGGCAATAAGAACTATTTTTATTTTTGAATAATTTAATTTAATAGAATTAGTGTTCTAACAACAACAAAATTAATAAAAAGTACAAAACAGATGAAGCATTTTTTAACTTGTGGCATCCAGAGTTCAAAAGTAGACAGAGTAGAATGGAGACCTAAGATTTTTTTTTATTTTAGAGTGTTTCCTTCTCTATTCTGACTTGCTAGAAAGCTGCCTGAGTGTTTCCAGATGTAGAGGTGAGTGGCTATAGCTGTGATTGTGGATTTGAAGTCGTCTGCAGCATATCCCAGCTGCCGATCAGCACACGATTAATACCGTGCATTGAGTCCTTTGCCCAACCCCACCTGAGTAAAAGTGAGGTTATTAAATTGAGTCAAAGGAACACAACAACTAAACTTTGCACTCATGTTTAGAAACACACTACAGACATCAAATGTCTGTAGCAATGCCAGCATTCCAAGCAGTTACAGTTCATATGGCAGTGAACAGAACATGAATGATTTTTATAATGAAATCTACGGCAAGGCCCTAGATTTGATTTTATTTCTTTGACAAAAGGCAAGATTTGACAAATTTCCCTATGACACTACCAAATTTCTTTGACAAAAGTATTTGATATATCAACATTCACAAAGAAATATGATAGTGTAATAATGGCCACACATATTCCTCAACACACAACTGACGTTGATGGAGACCTACAGAAGGCACCTGTTCTCAGTTTTTGCATTTATATCAACAATATACTGATCAAACACCTGCCAACAGTTTACTATGTGGTTCTGCTCATTTCTTGGATCATTACGAGTACATGTAAAACTCAACAGCAGACAGCTTTTTATTGGTTAGTTCATCAGTTGATGGTATCATCTGTCTCACTTTCAAGTGATAACCATCCTCACCATGGGGCAACAGCAGAGCATATTGCAGGCTGCCATACAATCCACAGGTCTCCAAAATGTGCTCCATTGCACTGCTCTGCTGGTTAAGCAGTATATCACAGTGAATCAAAACAGTCTGTCCCGATAACCACAGTCACTTCATATTTGGGTGGTGCACCATGTGTGGCACCCAGTGGCCATCGACATGCTCATATGTCAACTTCGTAATCAGCCAGTATTCGTTCCAATGCAATTGCAAACAGTTTGATGTAACTGTTGCATTGACAGAACATTACAAAGAATCCAGAATGAGATTTTCACTCTGCAGCGGAGTGTGCGCTGATATGAAACTTCCTGGCAGATTAAAACTGTGTGCCCGACCGAGACTCGAACTCGAGACCTTTGCCTTTCGCGGGCAAGTGCTCTACCAACTGAGCTACCGAAGCACGACTCACGCCCGGTACTCACAGCTTTACTTCTGCCAGTACCTCGTCTCCTACCTTCCAAATTTTACAGAAGCTCTTCCTCGAACCTCGCAGAAGAGCTTCTGTAAAGTTTGGAAGGTAGGAGACGAGGTACTGGCAGAAGTAAAGCTGTGAGTACCGGGCGTGAGTCGTGCTTCGGTAGCTCAGTTGGTAGAGCACTTGCCTGCGAAAGGCAAAGGTCCCGAGTTCGAGTCTCGGTCGGGCACACAGTTTTAATCTGCCAGGAAGTTTCATTACAAAGAATGTTAACACAATGTCATGTCTCATTTCTGGAACGTGTACACACACACACACACACACACACACACACACACACACACACACACACACTTTGTGTCCCTTTCCAGTTCCCCATTGCCCATTAGGTACTACAGAAGGAATTTGGGTGGATGATACCGTAGTGGCAGCAGGAATCACCTTGTGTTGTATCTGCCCCTGTATTGTAGAACACACAGGCTGCTTAGCAAGTGACATGGCACCAAAAAATGTCATCTGAAGGCAGGTGTAGTATTCCCCAAAGCTGTGAAGGAAACAATTCCACTCATGCATATCACCTGATGTGTAGATGGAAAGTCTGCCTGGCACAGGTAGCAGTTGCACGAGTTTCACTTAATTGTTCTTGCAACAAATGCCAGGACAACCTACTGTGAACACCTTGGCTCAACAATGAACACACAGTGCACCCAGTTTCCCAATGGTAACAGATTCATGCTGTTCATAGACTTTACACAGATCATAAGGGAAGCCTTCCACTGATATGCAGGCATGTGCACTACACACTTATCTGTCTGCCTTCCATTGATTGAAGCCACAGCGCTCACTGTTTTACTGTCTCTGATGATCTTCATTCAGCCGAGCGTTGTCTCTTGCATTGTAACTGGGTGTCACCCTGTTGGACCATCTCACACTATTTATGGAAGCTGTAGCACACAGCATAGCCAGTCATGACCCTTTCCTGGGCATTTTCCTGTTTGTGTTCACTTTTTTTTCCTTGGCACTTGGCCACTTGCCGTATGTTTCCTTTTTGACATTCGTGTTTGAAATGTGTAGCGTTCACTTGTGACATGGTGAGATGCCACACAGGAGACACAGTTGTGCCTGCTCCACATGACATTGTCCATGTCCCAATGGCAGTGCCATGTACAGTTGTGGGGGGTAATACGACAGCAATGTAAGTACAGGATTCCAACAGCGGATGCTGAATGCATAAGTAATCTGTTGGTTATTACATTGCATGTAATCACACTCCTACAGCAGCATGAAATGAGTGTGACAGATGCAGCTTGCAGCATGGCACCATGTGTGACAGAGTTGTCAATGTCTCCATGGAAATGTCTCAATGGTGTTGGCTGATAAAACAGGTCGCTACTCTTCCACACATTACATGCCCTGTCGTGCAAGGCAACCTACACAACATGGACTATACACACCACTCCCCCCCCCCACCCCACCCCCTCCCTGCTCAGTGCAGATGGGCATGGCATGGTTGATATGACAGACTGCTACTAGTCCCACATGCAGTGTAGGGTGTCCACCCACACATTTAGCCCCTGCAAAGCAGGCCAGCTAAACAGTTCACCTGCAGCAGCTGGAGAGCTGTTTTTCGCCCATATCTCTAGCCCTAGGGAGCAAATAGCATGTACCAAACTTGGTTTAAAATGATCCAGTAGTTTAGGAAATTTGGACACACACACACACACACACACACACACACACACACACACACACACACACAGTGACATTTCAATGAAGCACATGCACATTGTCGTAAGGTGATGATGTTGGCTGTTTTCAGCAGGATGTTCCTATATGAAGCTACAGTATGTAGCTCTGATACCTCACTAGCAGTACCTGCGAGATCACATTGCGAGTCATGCTTACGACAAAACACTTGGTAAGATGATTGCCCACGAAAGGAAATGTTCTGGATTTGAGTCAATTTCTAGCACACAGAGTTAATTTTCCACGAAGTTTCAAAATGGTACACTTCAAAATAGTACACATGCATTAGCTGAAGCCTTAGATACAGACCTTCAACTACATCAAAATGGGGGACATAAGCAAACTGTTGAAATCAAGTGTCTAACATACATACCATAAGAGGAATTCAGTTCTTTTGATGATCACACATTTCTTGACTTCACCAACTCAAGAACCAAACTGTTAACTTTGTCTAATGTAGACCTCGAACTATGCTGCAAATCAGCCTGTCAGCATAACCCACATTCCACATAATATTAATATACGTACAAAACAGATATTTTTTTTTGATTCTTGAAAACCAGCAGCAATGGGAACGAAAGTCATAAAATTGGAGAAACTAAAGGCAGAAGGAAGGCTTAAAAATCCACTACAGAAAGGGGTTGGTTGTCCCCAAAAAAAACTTCAAATGACTGACGTCATTTCACTGGCACTAATAAATTTGAGAACGCGGTCGGCTGAGCGCGTGTCATCTGCTAAAATCGACGATATATCAGGCGATAGCTGTAGACGGGAGCGTAACGGATTAAAATAGGGGCACTCAATTAAAAGGTGTCTTACCGTCCACAGCTGAGAGCAGTGGGGACAGAGTGGGGGAGGATCGCCGCTTAAAAGATGTCGATGGCTAAAAAGACAGTGCCCTATCCGGAGTCTAGTTAAAATTACCTCCTCCCGACGACGCGTTCGGGAGGAAGAGGTCCAAGCACAAGGAAGAGCTTTTATGTCCCGCAATTTATTATGGGTAAGTGTCGACCAATGCGTGTGCCATAAATGAACAACACGTGGACATAGAACGCTCCGTAGATCGGCGAAGGGAATCGATTGAATAGCTGGCTGAGGAAGAGAGACTGCAGCCTTGGCTGCAATATCGGCCGCCTCATTTCCACAGATACCAACGTGTCCCGGGAGCCAGAGGACTGCCACCGAGACGCCCCCCAGGTGGAGCAAGCGCAGACAGTCCTGAATCTGGTGGACCAGAGGGTGCACAGGATAAAGAGCTTGGAGACTGAGGAGAGAGCTGAGAGAATCTGAGCAGATTACGTATTGTATCCGCTGATGGCGGCGGATGTAGTGGACAGCCTGGAGAACAGCGTAAAGCTCCGCAGTATAAACCGAACACTGGTCGGGAAGCCGAAAGTGATTTGGGGTGTCGCCAAAACAATATAGGCACTCCCTACACCTAACGATGTTTTCGAGCCGTCGGTGTAAATAAATGTGGCGTCCGTCATTTGTGCACATAGAGCAGCAATTGCCCGACGATAAACAAGTGAAGGGGTACCATCCTTGGGAAATCGACAAAGGTCACGGAGCAGGTAGATCCAGAGACGGAGCCAAGGCGGTGCTGTACCCCAAGTTGTCAAGAAGGTTTTAGGAAAGCGGAAGGAAAGAGAACGGAGCAGTTGACGGAAGCGGACTCCCGGTGGTAGTAGGGAGGAGGGGCGGCCTACATACCCTACATCAAAGGAGGCGTCGAAAAAAATGTCATGGGCTGGATTAGCAGGCATGGAAGACAGATGGCTAGCATAACGACTCAGAAGGACTGCTCGCCGATTGGACAGCGGAGGTTCAGCAGTCTCAGCATAAAGGCTTTCCACAGGGCTGGTGTAAAAAGCTCCAGACACTAAACGTAATCCACGATGGTGGATAGAGTCGAGACGCCGAAGAATAGACGGCCGAGCAGAGGAGTAGACTATGCTTCCATAGTCCAATTTCGAGTGCACTAAGGCACGATAGAGGCGGAGAAGGACCACTCGGTCCGCTCCCCAGGAGGTACCATTCAGGACACGGAGGGTGTTGAGGGATCGCAGACAGCGAGCCGAAAGATAGGAAACGTGGGAGGACCAGCACAGTTTTCTGTCAAACATAAGACCCAAGAATTTAGCGACGTTTGAAAACGGAAGGTTGACAGGACCTAGATGTACGGAGGGCGGAGGAAACTCCTTACGTCACCAAAAATTAACACAATCAGTCTTACTGGGAGAAAAATGGAAGCCGGTTTCGATGCTCCAAGAGTGGAGGCGATCGAGATATCCTTGAAGACGTCATTCAAGAAGGCTGGTCCGTTGAGAGCTGTAGTAGATCGCAAAATCGTCCACAAAGAGGGAGCCCGAGACATCAGGAAGGAGACAATCCATAATTGGATTGATGGCAATGGCAAACAGTACAACGCTCAGCACGGAGCCCTGGGGTACCCCGTTTTCTTGGGAGAAAGTACGGGAGAGAGTAGTGTTCACCCGCACCCTAAATGTGCGCTCTGCCATAAATTCGCGAAGAAAAAGGGGCAGCCGACCTCAAAAGTCCCAAGAGAACAGTGTGCGGAGGATGCCTGTCCTCCAACAGGTATCGTATGCTCTCTCCAGATCAAAAAATATTGCTACTGTTTGGCGTTTCCGGAGAAAATTGTTCATGATATAAGTGGAGAGAGCAACAAGATGGTCAACTGCAGAACGATGCTTTCGGAATCCGCATTGGGCAGGTGTTAAAAGACTGCGGGATTCCAGCCACCACGCTAAACGGTAATTCACCATACGCTCCAAAACCTTACAGACACTACTCGTGAGAGAAATGGGGCGATAGCTAGAGGGGAGATGTTTGTCCTTTCCAGGTTTCGGAACAGGAACGACGATAGCTTCCCGCCATCGTCTGGGAAAAGTACTGTCGGTCCAAATTCGATTATAAAGGCGAAGGAGGTGACGCAGACTATGGGTTGATAAATGCAGCAACATTTGGACGTGGATACCATCTGGTCCTGTGGCGGAGGAGCGAGAAGAAGAGAGTGCATGTTGGAGTTCCCGCAAGGAGAAAACAGAATTGTATCTTTCGCAATTTTGAGAGGAGAAAGCAAGAGGTCGCACTTCTGCTGCACGTTTCTTCAGGAGAAACTCTGGCGGGTAATTTGAAGAGCTCAAAATCTCAGCAAAGTGCTGACCCAACGAGTTATAAATTGCGACGGGGTCCACTAATGTGTCACGCGCGACAGTGAGCCCAGAGACCGGGGAGAAACTAGGCGCGCCTGAGAACCGTCGAAGCCGACTCCAAACTTCTGAGGAGGGAGTGAAGGTGTTAAATGAGCTAATAAAAATTTCCAGCTTGCCTTCTTGCTATCGCGGATGACATGACGGCATCGCGCTCGGAACTGCTTATAGCGGATACAGTTGGCCAAAGTAGGATGGTGGCGGAAAACGCGGAGAGCACGTCGCCACTAACTTATTGCATCACGGCATGCCTTGTTCCACCAAGGAACTGGGGGGCGCCGGGGCAATTCGGAGGTGCGTGGTATTGAATGTTCCGCAGCTGTAAGAATAACGTCGGTAATATGTGTGACCTCATCGTCGACGCTGGGAAAGTGACGGTCATCGAATGTCGCTAGAGACGAAAAAAGTGTCCAATCGGCTTGGGCAAACTTCCAGTGTCGCAGGCGCATGTAGGGCAGTTGAGGCTGCAGTGTAAGGACACATGGAAAGTGGTCACTCGAGTGTGTATCATCAAGGGCGAACCATTCGAAGCGCCGAGCTAGCGGAACAGTACCGACCGCAAGGTCCAATTGAGATAAATTTGTCGTGGAGGCAGACAAAAATGTAGGGACCCCAGTGGTGGTGGTGGTTGTTGGGATGTTTAAGGGGGACTAAACAGCTAAGGTCATCAGTCCCCCATTCCAAAAACAGGCGAGACAGAAGTGCACGAAGCAGGTAAAACCCCAAGGGGAAGGAGACTCCCCCCCAGGCCCTAAAAGAACACAAATGCGGTAACGAACACTACAGACACGAAGAGTACAGATGAACACCAGACAAAAGGAAACAGAAGAAAAGAACATGGCCGGAGACTGGTTGACTGACCACGACAACAAAAAAGGGAAAGAGTCAACCAACCGACTACACACTAAAATCTGCAACCAAACATAAGAGACTCGAGGACAAGAGACACACAAAGGGAAAGGAGCAGGACTTCCCTAAATGGAACCATAAAAAGGACTACCACGGATAAAATGTAAAACATTGTCAGCCATGGAGGCATCGTCGCATAAAATCAAAGGCAAAGTGCCCGGGAGATTAAAAGACTGCCGGAGGGTGCGCAGTCGGGGACACTCCAATAAAATGTGGGCGACCGTCAGCCGGGACCCACACCGACACAGGGGGGGATCCTCCTGACGCAAAAGATGGCCGTGCGTCAGGTAGGTATGGCCGATGCGCAGCCGACACAAGATTACAGAGTCCCTGCGAGAAGGCCGCAGGGAGGAGCGCCACACATCGGTCGTCTCCTTGACAGCCCGCAGTTTATTCGGGGCTGACATGCCACGCCACTCAACAGACCACATCCCAAGCACCTTACGACGCAACACCAGCTGCTGATCGCGAGCCGGAAGGCCGATTTCCAAAGCTGGGGCGTCGATCGCCCCTTTGGCCAGCCTGTCAACACGTTCGTTCCCCGGGATGCCAACGTGACCTGGCGTCCAAACAAAGACCACCGAACGACCAGAGCGGGTAATGGTGGAAACAGACTCCCGAATAGAGGACACCAGAGGAGAAGAGGGATAGCAGCGGTCGATGGCCTGGAGGCTGCTCAGGGAGTCACTGCAGATGACGATGGACGTACCTGAGCAGGAACGCATATGCTCAAGAGCGCGCAATATGGCCACCAGCTCTGCAGTAAAAATACTGCAGCCAGCCGGCAAGGAGCGCTGTTCAACATGGGCAGCGTGAGCAAAAGCGTAGGCAGTGCGACCATCAACCAGGGAACCATCAGTGTAGACAGGCTCACAGCCCAGAAATGAGGCGAGGAGCGCAAGAAAACGGCGATGGAGGGTCACAGGCGGAACCGAGTCCTTGGGTCCCTGTGCCAAGTCCAGATGGACGGACGGCCGGGGCAAACACCAGGGAGGCATAGGTGCACGGACCCGGAAGGGAGGCAGAAGAGGAAATGAGCCCAGTTCCGACAGCAGGGACTGGACGCGGACAGCTATGGAAAGCCCAGACCTAGGTCGCCGTTCGGGCAGATGGAGGACCACGGCAGGGAAAAGCAGGCGATGACTGGGATGGCCAGGCGAGCAATGCATGTGGACAGCATAGTCGGCAAGCAGTCGATAGCGGCGAATCCGCAGCGGGGGAACCCCAGCCTCCACCAGTAGACTATCCACGGGGCTCCTACGGAAAGCGCCAGTTGCAAGCCGAACCCCACAGTGGTGTATGGGGTCTAACAACTTCAACACAGAGTGATGCAGACCCATAGGCCAGGCTCCCATAATCAAGCCGGGACTGCACTAGGGCTCTGTACAATCGCAGCAGCGTGCAGCGATCTGCACCCCAAGACGTGTGGCTAAGGCAGCGGAGGGCGTTGAAGTGCCGCCAGCATTTTTGCTTCAGCTGAGTAAGATGAGGAACCCACGTGAGCCGGGCATCAAACACGAGTCCTAAGAAGCGGCAAGTGTCCACCACTTCAAGCAGGTGGCCGTCGAAGTAAAGGTCAGGATGAGGGTGGACCGTCCGACGCCTGCAGAAGTGCATAACTCGAGTCTTGGCTGCAGAGAACTGAAAACCGTGAGTCAGAGCTCATGATGCTGCCTTGCGAACGGCTACTTGCAGCCTGCGTTCGGCGACTCCTGTAGTCGTGGAGCTAAAGGAGATGCAGAAGTAGTCGGCATACAAAGAAGGAGACACCGACGACCCCACGGCTGCAGCCAGACCATTAATGGCCACGAGAAATAAGGAGACGCTCAACACCGAGCCCTGCGGGACCCCATTTTCCTGCATATAAGATGAACTACAGGCGGCACCCATTTGCACCCGGAAACAGCGGCGCAATAAAAAGGTTTGAAGAAAAGCCGGGAGCTGACCACGAAGACCCCAGTCATGTAACGTAGCAAGGATGTGATGCCTCCATGTGGTGTCATACGCCTTCCACAGATCAAAAAATACAGCAACGAGATGCTGACGTCGGGCAAAGGCCGTACGGACAGCAGATTCCAGCCGCACCAAATTGTGCGCTGCAGACCGGCCCCAACGGAAGCCGCCCTGGGATGGAGCGAGGAGACCGCGCGACTCAAAGACCCAACACAAACGCCACCCCACCATACGTTCGAGCAATTTGCACAAAACGTTGGTGAGGGTAATGGGACGATAGCTGTCCACCGCCAGTGGGTCCGCACCGGGCTTCAAGATGGGGACAATAACACCCTCTCGCCATTGCGACGGGAACACGCCTTCGCTCCAAATGCAATTAAATATCACGAGAATGTGCCTCTGGCAGTCGCTGGAGAGATGCTTCAGCATCTGTGCGTGGATGCAGTCTGGGCCTGGTGCTGTATCAGGGCAATCGGCGAGGGCAGCGAGGAATTCCCTCTCGCTGAAAGGAGCATTGTATTTTTCAGAACGACGCGTGTGGAATGAAAACGGCGTCTGCTCGGCTCGCTCCTTTAGAGAGCGAAAGGCGGGGGAATAAGATGCAGTCGCAGAGCTCTTAGCAAAGTGCGCGGCAAGCCGTTCAGCAATGGCGGCAGCGTCCGTGCAGACAGCGCCGTCCAAGGAGAGCCGGATCCGGGACCACACAAGCGAGGGGGAGACATGGGAGCCCAAGGATGAGACATACCTCTCCCAGCACTCCTGTTTACGCCGTGCAATAAGACGACGGGCCAAAACACGGAGCCTCTTAAAGGCGATGAGGGTCTCGAGAGACGGGTGCCGGCTATGACGCTGGAGAGCCCGCCGACGGTCGCGAATAGCCTCAGCAATCTCCGGCAACCACCAGGGTACAGCCTTCCTCCGAGGGAGGCCAGAAGAACGAGGGATGGCAGCCTTGGCCGCTGAAATGATGGACGTGGTTAAAACACGGACCACCTCGTCAATGTCACCCTGTGGGGGAGACTCAATGGTTGCAGCGGAAGTAAAAGCCGGCCAGTCTGCCCTGTGGAGAGCCCAGTGGGGCAGGCGCCCAGAAGAATGACACTGGGGCAGTGACAAATAGATGGGAAAATGGTCACTACCACACAGGTCAGGATGCACTCTCCAGTGGAGGGATGGGACAAGTCTAGGGCTGCAAAGAGAGAGATTGATGGCTGAGAACGAGCCATGGGCCACACTGAAATGCGTGGGAGCACCGGTGTTCAAGAGGCTAAGGTCGAGCTGAGCCAACACATGCTCCACGGCCCGACCGCGGTCATCGGAGACAGTCCCACCCCAGAGAGGGTTGTGGGCATTGAAATCGCCCAGAAGCAGCAAAGGTGGCAGGAGTTGAGCCAGCAGCGCAGCCAAGACATGTCGGGGGAGCTCCCCATCCGGAGGAATGTAAACAGAGCAAACGGTAATAGCCGGCGAGAGCTCAACCCTGGCAGCGACTGCCTCTAAAGGCGTCAGAAGGGGTACTGGCGAGCTACAGACAGAGTGGTGAACAAAGAGGCCAACCCCACCTGACGCTCGTTGACACACAGCGCGGTTCTTATAGTATCCCCGATAACCGCGAAGGGCGGGGGTCCGCATTGCCGGAAACCAAGTTTCCTGCAGAGCAATGCAGAGAACAGGGGAAACACTCAGAAGCATCCGGAGCTCAGGCAGGTGGCGGAAATAACCGCCGCAGTTCCATTGGAGAATGGAAGCAGGAAGGGACTGGGAGGGCGTGAATGCGACTAAGAGGCAGACAGCGCCTCCGAGCCAACTGCCGCCACCGGGGGAGAGTCAACGGAGTCCATAGGAGAGGCCCCCAAGGGTTCCGTGAGGGCGAGATCCGCGGCAGAGGTGAGGATCTCCACCTCATCCCCGGAGCCAGGACTATGTACAGCAAGCGGTGCTGAAACCGCCGGAACGTCCTTCTTCTTGGACATATGCCGTTCCTTCTTCTCACGTCGGCCCTTAGGGTGAGAGGGCTGGGAGAGCTTCTCTGAAGGAGCGTCGGAGGCTGACGACGACGCAGAAGCCCTACGACCAGCAGGTGGCGGAACCTTCAGCCACAGGCTGACATCCGGCTGGGTAGGAGAAGAAACGGAGGAAGGGAGAGCCCCGAGGGACCCCTTCCGCGAGAGAGGAACCGGTGGAGGCAACGCCGGCGGAGAAGGAGGGGGAGGGATCGAGCCTCCCGGTTGTGGAGCAGATGTCACTCCCGAAGTAAGCGTGGGGGGAGCGACAGAAGAGGGTTTGCCACCAACTGCTAAGGGGGCAACAGAGGAAGGCTTGCCCCCAGACACGAGGGGGGCAGACAGAGATACACGGCCCCGAGGGCCCACTGAACGCCGCACAGATGAGGCGACAACCGTCGCTCGCGTGGGCGACGATAACGTGGCTGCAGCATAAGATGTTCGAATGGAAGCAGGATACAACCTTTCATATTTCAGTTTTACCTCTCGATAAGTAAGCCGGCCCAGAGTCTTAAATTCCATGATCTTCCGCTCCTTATGAAGAACGGGGCAATCTGGCGAGCATGGAGAGTGGTGCTCCCCACAGTTGACACATACAGGCGGAGGCGCACATGAAGAATCGGGAAGAGAGGGGCGTCCGCAATCTCGACATGTAGCGCTGGATGGGCAACGGGAGGACATATGCCCAAACTTCCAGCACTGGAAGCACCGCATCGGGGGAGGGACGTATGGCTTGACGTCACAACGGTAAACCATTACCTTGACCTTCTCGGGCAAGACATCACCCTCGAAGGCCAAGATAAAGGCACCGGTGGCCACCCTGTTAGTCTTGGGTCCTCGATGTACACGACGGACAAAATGCACTCCACGTCGTTCTAAGTCGGCTCTCAGCTCGTCATCGGAATGTAACAAGAGGTCACGATGGTAAATAATCCCCTGGACCATATTTAAGCTACTGTGGGGAGTGACGGTAACAGGGACGTCACCCAGCTTATCACACAAGAGCAACGCTCGTGACTGGGCTGGGGAGGACGTCTTGAGGAGGATGGACCCATTCCTCATCTTAGACAACCCCGCCACTTCCCCAAACTTATCCTCCAGGTGTTCCACAAAAAACTGAGGCTTTGTCGTAAGAAAGGAGTCACCATCAGTCCTGCTGCAGACAAGGTATTGCGGTACGTAAGGCTCCCGCTTGGCACTAGATCGGCGTCCCTCCCATGGCGCAGCCAACGAGGGGAACGACTGAGGGTCATATTGCGCAGCATCAAAGTCTACTCTACCGCGCTTAGAGACGCTGGTGGCCGTGCGACCACCAGCTTGGTGTGATTTATTGCACTTCATTGCGCCACATCCGCCCAGATGCCACCTACTCCGAACGAGGGCTCTCCCCAAGGGCGCCACCCAGCCAAAGCAACGGGTACCTGGCCGATATCCCGTTGCCCGGAGTCCCCGTGCCCCAGACAAGATGGGCACATACTCCTTGGCATGCATGGGGAGGAAACAGCTCTGGCATCTGTAGTGCGATCCCTGCGTGGTCAGGGGGCTACCTCCAAGAGGGTACATGACGACCCCACCACAACGGACTGGCTACCGTGCTGGATTTTAGGTGTTGAAAGGGTCCACAGTTGTCGTGGGCGCTAAGAAGAAGAGTGCGCACAAGGCGAGAAGGAGACAACCCAGAAGATGTTGGGCGTAGTCCCCCCCCCACACACGACAATAGGTAACATGCAAGATGGTGGAGCATGATGGACCAATAGAAAAACACCATGTAAGGTGTCCTGCCCCAAATGGCACGCACTAACAACGGAAATTTGGAAAAAAAAGGAGGTCAAACCCAAGAGGGGACCATCACAGAAGGCCGAAACATTTGAGACTCCTTTTAGTCGCCTCTTACAACAGGCAGGAATACCGCGGGCTTATTCTTACCCCCGAACCCGCAGGGGGGGAACCCCAGTGTTGAGGCAAACTAGATCTGCTTGGTGGAATACGTCTAGCAATAGTGAGCCATGTGGACAAGGATGTGGAGATCCTCAAAGCGGGTGGTGGGCATTGAAGTCCCCAACCAGCAAATATGGGGGTGGAAGCTGACCAAGAAGATGAAGGAGATCAGTTCGTGCCATTGGTGTGGACGATGGAATGTATACAGTACAAAGAGAGAACGTGTATCCGGAAAGGGAAAGACGGACGGCGACAGCTTGGAAGGAAGTGTTTAAATGGATTGGGTGATAATGGAGAGTTTCATGGAGAAGAATCATGAGTCCTCCATGTGCTGGAGTGCCTTCAACAGAGGGGAGATCATATCGGACGGACTGAAAATGAGGGAGAACAAAGCGGTCATGGGGACGCAGCTTTGTTTCCTGAAGACAGAAGATGACCGGCGAGTAGGATCGTAAGAGGATCGACAATTCATCCCGATTGGCTCGAATACCGCAGATATTCCAGTGGATAATGGACATAGGGTGAACAGAAAATGGAGGAATGTGACCAAGGTCGCTGTCAACTCAACGACTGCTCAGAGCTTGCGACCGACAGCATGGAATGGCATTCAGCCAAAGGCAGAAGATCCTGATCCATAGGTTGGTCAGGAGCAGCTCCTGCCACCAGCGATCGGCCGGTTGATCAGCCGCCAGCAGTGCACCTCGGCAACACAGAAGATGGCCGAGGGCGATTTCCACCAGGTGGTGCTGTAGATGGGACACGCCTTGGCGGAGAAGGAGAGGAACTGGGTTTCTTTGTAGCCTTCTTGGAAGTATGATGTTTAGAGGAAGGAGGAACAGATGGTTGGGAAGTTGCCGTACGTAAAAACTCTTCACGAGTATGCTCTTTTTTCGAAGTCTTGGTGTCTGACTTTTGGGCTCGAGATTTAGCAGAACTCGACGAAGGGGGAGCCAGAGAGTGGGCTGGCGAAAGTTGTGAGGTTGAATGGGCGATCTTTGCGCTGGCCGATCTGACGACCATGGCACTAAAGATGAGGTCGCAAGTCTGCGTGGCCGCCTCCTTTGTTGACCGAGGAGAAGCAAGGACAGTGCTGCATTTTCCTTTCTGAGGCACAGTGGGCTGTCGACTGGCGAAATATTTTCGAGCAGCACAGGTAGACACCTTTTCCTTTACTCTAATTTCCTGGATGAGCTTTTCGTCCTTAAAAACGGGACAATCTCGAGAGAAAGCAGCGTGGTCACCCATACAGTTGATGCAGCGAGGGGATGGAGGTGGACAAGCACCCTCATGGGCATACTTGCCACACGTAACACATTTCGCCAGATTGGAACAGGACTGGCTGGTGTGACTGAACCGCTGACACCGATAGCAACGCGTAGGGTTTGGGACGTAAGCGCGAACAGAAATTATCTCATAGCCTGCTTTGATTTTTGATGGGAGTTGAACTTTGTCAAATGTCAAGAAGACAGTGCGGGTTGGAATGATGTTCGTGTCAACCCTTTTCATAACCCTATGAACAGCCGTTACGCCCTGGTCAGACAGGTAGTGCTGAATTTCTTCGTCAGACAATCCATCGAGGGAGCGTGTATAAATGACTCCACGCGAGGAATTTAAAGTGCGGTGCGCTTCAACCCGGACAGGGAAGGTGTGGAGCAGTGAGGTACGCAGTAATTTTTGTGCCTGGAGGGCACTGACTATTTCTAACAACAGGGTGCCATTCCGTAATCTGGAACAAGACTTTACAGGACCTGCAATTGCGTCGACACCTTTCTGAATAATGAAAGGGTTGACTGTGGAGAAGTTGTGACCTTCGTCAGACCGAGAAACAACAAGGAACTGTGGCAACGATGAAAGAACTGACTGTGGCTGGGACTCAGTGAACTTACGTTTGTGACCAGACATAGTGGAAGGTGAGGAAACCATTGCGGAAGAATCCCCCATGATTACCGGCGTCTCCGATGGCGCGCTCCTCCCTTGTGGGGGCCCTCTCTGAGGGCACTCCCACCTAAGGTGATTGTTCACACCTCAGGTCACACCTCCCGACAAACGGACGGAGGGACCAATCGGCACTTTCGGAAGGTATCAGCTCGGGTAATCACCCCTCCCTGGGCCTGGCCGTTACCAGGGGGTACGTACGTGTCCTACCTGTCTACCCAGGGCGGGGAATTACGCGTTACCCCGTCACCGGCTACGCGTGCAAGTGCGTGGGTCGGCCTTTAGACACGCACAGGGAGGAAGAAAGAGAAAGGGAAAGGAAAGAAGAAAGGTCTCAAACGCCGCAGCGGAGAAAAGGGTAAAGAGAAGAGGTAAGGAAAAGAGAAGGACAAAGGAAGGATGAAGACATACAAGCAAGGAAGGCGAAGAATGCGGTACATTTACAAGCGTCCGTCTCCGGACATAGGCACAAACCATACTCCCAGAGGGGGAGAAAGGGAAGGAAAGAGCCAGAGGGGAGGGGGGGGGGGGGGGCGAAGATGGGGGATGGGGAAGGATGCGGAAAGGGAAGGTACGCAGCCCGGAAAGGAAGGAAGGCCACATTAGCTCGGGGTCCCGTGCTCGCTACGCACGTATCCACAAAAGAGTTGTGGATCCCCTGGGGGGGATACATGTCAGTTGTAGGTGTGATGGTCATGTGTATGTGTTTGTTGTTGTGTAGTTATATTGTGAGCAACTGAGTTTGAAAATAGAAGTTGAAACAGAGTCAGGTCAGATTACATGTAGCGACCAGCATTCCTACAACAAAACAATCTCTACAGGAAAAGAACCAAGTGGAAATTTACAATGCTTTCAGAAAGGTATGTAAGAGAAGTGTAGTAGAGAGCATGATATGCAGTGATCTGTTCATTTCCATGAATGTCAGCTAAGCACTGAGGACAACCCAAGAAGTGGAAGACCATTAAATGTAATGGACTTACCTCTCAATATATTGTTAATGATATTTTGAGGGTGGATTAAAAAAAGTGAGAAAATTGCATATTAGGTCAGAATGTCTGTCACTTCAGTTTACAGAATGATAACTATAAAGTTAAAGATGAGAGAAGTTGCTGACAGATGGATTCTGCAAGATCTGAGTGACAAGCAAAAAAACAGGTCACAAAAGAATCGCAGAAAAATTGCTTCAATGTTATCGAACAGGAGGAGGACAGCCTCTGAAACCTGGATAAGAGATTCTGAGCCAGAACTGAAGTCTCAGTCATCATAATGGGTAAGTTCCAACTCTCCACGCCCAAAAAAATTCCTCTACCAACAATCAAAGGTAAAACTGATGATATCTGCATACAACATGAATGAAGTCATAGCTACAAATAGTGCCCCACAGGGCGTCTGTAACAGGCATATACTACAAGCTGTTTCTGCTACATATTTTGCACCCAAAATTCATGAAAGAAGGTCTGACATGCTTGCAGCTGATGTCCTCATTTTGCATGCTAAAACAAGACTGGATATTGCCCACCCAGTGACAGAAACGTTTGCCAAAATGAATGGGAAATACCTCCCTACCCACCTTATCAACCTGATATAGGCCCACCAGACTGATTTGTTTCTCAAATTGAAGGAACAGTGCCATAGCAAATCTTTTGATAAAAACTGATGAAGCTTCCAGTGAGGTGGCCCAAGTAATCAAAGAGCTCAACAGTGAAGGTGCCCTATCCAGAATACACAAGTCATGTGAAGCTGTCACATGCAAGAATGGACATTATATTGAAGGCTTGTAAAGGTATTCTGTAAAATAAAGTATTTTCTTCAGTTCTGTCTTACAGTGTTCAGAACTTTTGAAAGAACCCTCATATTTCTGCTTGTGCACATATGACATCACACACACACACACACACACACCACACCATTATGTCACAGCTCGAAACCAAACTGTGGTATTGGTAAGTTCATTTAACTTTTACACACAACTGCAGAGCAAAATTTTCTTGGGTTGGTGGTTATTTTGGTGATTTTGTAGTGCATCCCATATCCTGTTTTCATTGGCTTTGCACTTATTATTACAAGAACGTCTTGCTGTTTACTTTCGGTAGCTGTAAGAACAAGTCTCCTTGTGTTAAAGTTTTGAGGGGAACAGAAGCAGATAGTTTTCAAAAACTAAATATCATCATTTTGAGATCATCTTGATTCACAGGAGTTAATACACTGCGGAAACAGAAACACTGATCACCTGCTTTGTCACGGTATTGAAAGTTTCACTATTTACAGTAAAACTAGATAAAGGGCTATCCCCACTCCAGTAAAACCAGATGAAGGGCCATCAACACTGATCTCAAAGTGTACATTAGTAATGCCTATCGCAAATGGTCAGAGAAAGTTACAATGATGGTAGGAGACCTGATTTGCATAGCCAGTGATGTAACATTGTTTTAATTTCCATTGCAAGAGAAAGATTAAGTATTTAATGTAATGACAATCTTGTCACAGTAGGTGCTGTGTGTGATGAACTTGAATTTTTGAAGAAAAACACTTCCTCTGCTGAGGAAAATACTATATATGTGTGTGCAGTGTGCAGAACTTTTGAACTGATCCTCTTAGAATCAAACAAAATATCTGGTTTGCATCTACATCAATATTATTTGAAATGTAGGTTATGGTGACAGACTGATTTGCAGCATAGTCTGAGTTCTACATAAGGCAAAGTTTACAGTTTGGTTGCTGAGTTGGGAAAACCATAAGAAATAAATTACAGATTTTCAATTTCCAATTCTTGCTCTGTGTAAGTTCTGTAAGTAGTAGCTTGCTATTCTATATTTTGCTAGTTTTAAGTTTCATTGATTTTATGGAGTTCCAGGGGGTCTACGTTAAATTGATCATAAAACTGGCAGTGTAATGCAGTTCAAAAGTCAGAGGATGGCAAGGGCACACCACCCGCAATAGTGTCATGCCTAGTATCGCACTGTGATGTTAAAAATCAACCTTTGGGCAGTTTTGTTTATTATGTTTGTTGTTAACAGTTGTATGGTGTATTGTCAACTGACTTAATACTTAAATAACTAAACTGCTTATAGTCCTCAAATATTGCTACCAGTCACAAATGTTTTTTATCTTTATGAAATGATTTTACATTGTAAGACATTTCCAAGGGCAGATGTAGACTCTGACCACAATTTATTGGTTATGAACTGTATGTTAAAACTAAAGAAATTACAAAAAGGGAGGAAATCAAGGGGATGAGACCTGTATAAGCTGAAAGAACCAGAGGTGACAGTTTCAGAGGGAGCATTGGGTAACAACTGACTAGAACAGGGGAAAGGAGTACAGCGGAAGATGAACAGATAGCTTTAAGAGACACAATAGTGAAAGCATCAGAGGATCAAATAGGCAAAAAGACAAGGCCTAGTAGAAACCCTTGGATAACAAAGGAGATATCGAATTTAACTGATGAAAAAAGAAAATATAAAAATGCAGCAAATGAAGCAGGGGAAAAGGAATACAAATGTCTAAAAATGAGTGACAGGAAGTGCAAAATCGCTAAGCAGAAGTGGCTAGAGGACAAATTTAAGAATTTAGAAGCATATATCATTAAGTGAAAGATAGATACTGCCTACAGGAAAATTAAAGAGGCCTCTTGAGAAAATAGAATCAGCTGTATGAGTATCAAGAGCTCAGGTGGAAAACTAGTCCTAAGCAAAGAAAGGAAAGCTCAAAGATGGAAGGAGTATATAGAGGGCCTTTACAAGGGAGATGAACTTGCAGGCAGTACTATAGAAATGGAAGAAGAAGTAGATGAAGAGATGGGAGACATGATACTAGGAGAATAAATTAACAGAGCACTGAAAGACCTATGTCTAAACAAGGCCCCTGGAGTAGATAACTTTCTGTCAGACCTTGACATCAGCTGCAAGCATGTCAGACCTTCTTTCATGAATTTCTATCAGACCTACTGATAGCCTTGGGAGAGCCAGTCATGACAGAACTCTTCCATCTGGTTCAAATGCTCAAATGTGTGTGAAATCTTATGGCACTTAACTGCTAAGGTCATCAGGCCCTAAGCTTACACATTACTTAACCTAAATTATCCTAAGGACACACACACACACACACACACACACACACACACACACACACACACACACACACACACACGAGGGAGGACTCAAACCTCCACCAGGACCAGCCGCACAGTCCATGACTGCAGTGCCTTAGACCACTCGGCTACTCCCGCGCGGCCTTTCCATCTGGTGTGCAAAATATATAAGACAGGTGAAATACCCTCAGGCTTTACATAAGGCTGGAAAAACTGGTAAAAGCCATACTCGTGGAAGATCAGTTTGGATTTCGGAGAAATATAGTATCACGCAAGGCAATACTGACCCTCTGACTTATCTTAGAAGACAGGTTAAGGAAAAGCAAAGCTATGTTTATAACATTTATAGGCTTAGAGAAAGCTTTTGAAAATGTCACCTGAACCACTCTTTGAAATTCAGATTCTGAAGGTAGCAGGGGTAAAATACATGGAGTGAAAGACGATTTACAACTTGTACGGAAACCAGCTGGAACTTATAAGAGTCCAGAGGCATGAAAGGGAAGTAGTGATTGAGAAGGGAATGAAACAGGGTTGTAGCCTATCTCCCATGTTATTCAATGTACACACTGAGCAAGCAGTAAAGAAAATCAAAGAAAAATTTGGAGAAGGAATTAAAGTTTATGGAGAAGAAATAAAAATTTTGAGGTTTACCAATGACATCGCAATTCTGTCAGAGACAACAAAGGACTTTGAAGAGCAGCTGAACAGAATCGACATTGTATTGAAAGGAGCATATAAGATGAACATAAAAAAAAGCAAAACAAGACTAATGGAAGGTAGTCAAATTAAATCAGGTGATGCTAAGGGAATTAGATTAGAAAATGACAGACTTAAAGTAGCAGATGAGTTTCACTAATTTGGCAGCAAACTAATTCATGATGGCCATAGAAGACAAGATATAAAATGTAGACTGGGCAATGGTAAGAAAAACATTTCTGAAGATGATAAATTTGATAACATCAGATGTAGATTAAAGTGTTAGGAAGTCTTTGCTCAAAGTATTTGTCTGGAGTGTAAACACGTACATAAGTGAAACATGGTCAATAAACAGTTTAGGCGAAAAGAGAATAGCTTTTGAAAAGTGGTGCTACAGAACAATGTTGAAGTTCAGAAAGGAAGACGCTCACAAAACCACATGAAATGAACAATTAGTATAAGTTCACCATAGTTTCAGTATGTTCCTTCCAATTTTCACATCAAGCACCAGACATTTTGGTTATTCTGGTGGTGGTGGTGGTGGTTAGTGTTTAACGTCCCGTCGACAACGAGGTCATTAGAGACGGAGCGCAAGCTCGGGTTAGGGAAGGATTGGGAAGGAAATCGGCCGTGCCCTTTCAAAGGAACCATCTCGGCATTCGCCTGAAACGATTTAGGGAAATCACGGAAAACCTAAATCAGGATGGCCGGAGACGGGATTGAACCGTCGTCCTCCCGAATGCGAGTCCAGTGTGCTAACCACTGCGCCACCTCGCTCGGTGGTTATTCTGGGAATTTGGCCCAAGACAACTATGAAAACGTGTGAACAACACTGTAACAGATGACAGCCAAAAGAAGTCTGGTATTATAATCACAGCAGGCTTAACATGCTGCTTTTCCACACACTGGCTCAATGTATGAACTTCAGACAAACCCCTTGAACGCATTGTGCATAAGAATTTAGTGCTTTTAACTTATACTTTGGACCAAACACACCAAATATAGACTGCTTCTGTGCAATTCTAATATTGCACTGGCACAACGGACCAGTAATTCAATTTATTAATTAAGTTTTCTGCCACAACTGAATAACATAATTCCAATGAAACATTCAAAATAATTGTTCATGTATCAGTCAACATTTGTTATGTTGACCTGATGTATGTTCCATTGTGTGTTCCATTGTGTGTTCCACTGTAATTAAGCAATTGTGACAGAAACCTAAATAAATAATAAACAGACTACTTTTATTTTCAACCATTTTTAACCTGATATCTATCTCCAAGATGATAAAAATTTGATCATTGCTGCCGATCTTTTTCTTAGTTGTTGTTGTGGTCTTCAGTCCTGAGACTGGTTTGATGCAGCTCTCCATGCTACTCTATCCTGTGCAAGCTTCTTCATCTCCCAGTACCTACTGCAACCTACATCCTTCTGAATCTGCTTAGTGTATTCATATCTCGGTCTCCCTCTACGATTTTTACCCTCCATGCTTCCCTCCAATATTAAATTGGTGATCCCTTGATGCCTCAGAACATGTCCTACCAACCGATCCCTTCTTCTGGTCAAGTTGTGCCACAAACTTCTCTTCTCCCCAATCCTATTCAATACTTCCTCATTAGTTACGTGATCTACCCATCTAATCTTCAGCATTCTTCTGTAGCACCACATTTCGAAAGCTTCTATTCTCTTCTTGTCCAAACTATTTATCGTCCATGTTTCACTTCCATACATGGCTACACTCCATACGAATACTTTCAGAAATGACTTCCTGACACTTAAATCAATACTGGATGTTAACAAATTTCTCTTCTTCAGAAACGCTTTCCTTGCCATTGCCAGCCTACATTTTATATCCTCTCTACTTCGACCATCATCAGTTATTTTGCTCCCCAAATAGCAAAACTCCTTTACTACTTTAAGTGCCTCATTTCCTAATCTAATTCCCTCTGCATCACCCGACTTAATTAGACTACATTCCATTATCCTCGTTTTGCTTTTGTTGATGTTCATCTTATATCCTCCTTTCAAGACACTGTCCATTCCATTCAACTGCTCTTCCAAGTCCTTTGCTGTCTCTGACAGAATTACAATGTCATCGGCGAACCTCAAAGTTTTTATTTCTTCTCCATGAATTTTAATACCTACTCCGAATTTTTCTTTTGTTTCCTTTACTGCTTGCTCAATATACAGATTGAACAACATCGGGGACAGGCTACAACCCTGTCTTACTCCCTTCCCAACCACTGCTTCCCTTTCATGTCCCTCGACTCTTATAACTGCCATCTGGTTTCTGTACAAATTGTAAATAGCCTTTCGCTCCCTGTATTTTACCCCTGCCACCTTTAGAATTTGAAAGAGAGTATTCCAGTCAACATTGTCAAAAGCTTTCTCTAAGTCTACAAATGCTAGAAACGTAGGTTTGCCTTTCCTTAATCTTTCTTCTAAGATAAGTCGTAAGGTCAGTATTGCCTCACGTGTTCCAGTGTTTCTACGGAATCCAAACTGATCTTCCCCGAGGTTGGCTTCTACTAGTTTTTCCATTCGTCTGTAAAGAATTCGTGTTAGTATTTTGCAGCTGTGACTTATTAAGCTGATAGTTCGGTAATTTTCACATCTGTCAACACCTGCTTTCTTTGGGATTGGAATTATTATATTCTTCTTGAAGTCTGAGGGTATTTCGCCTGTTTCATACATCTTGCTCACCAGATCGTAGAGTTTTGTCAGGACTGGCTCTCCCACGGCCGTCAGTAGTTCCAATGGAATATTGTCTACTCCGGGGGCCTTGTTTCGACTCAGGTCTTTCAGTGCTCTGTCAAACTCTTCACGCAGTATCGTATCTCCCATTTCATCTTCATCTACATCCTCTTCCATTTCCATAATATTGTCCTCAAGTACATCGCCCTTGTATAGACCCTCTATATACTCCTTCCACCTTTCTGCTTTCCCTTCTTTGCTTAGAACTGGGTTTCCATCTGAGCTCTTGATATTCATACAAGTGGTTCTCTTAACTCCAAAGATCTCTTTAATTTTCCCGTAGGCGGTATCTATCTTACCCCTAGTGAGATAGGCCTCTACATCCTTACATTTGTCCTCTAGCCATCCCTGCTTAGCCATTTTGCACTTCCTGTCGATCTCATTTTTGAGACGTTTGTATTCCTTTTTGCCTGTTTCACTTACTGCATTTTTATATTTTCTCCTTTCATCAATTAAATTCAATATTTCTTCTGTTACCCAAGGATTTCTACTAGCCGTCGTCTTTTTACCTACTTGATCCTCTGCTGCCTTCACTACTTCATCCCTCAAAGCTACCCATTCTTCCTCTACTGTATTTATTTCCCCCATTCCTGTCAATTGCTCCCTTATGCTCTCCCTGAATCTCTGTACAACCTCTGGTTCTTTTAGTTTATCCAGGTCCCATCTCCTTAAATTCCCACCTTTTTGCAGTTTCTTCAGTTTTAATCTACAGGTCATAACCAATAGATTGTGGTCAGAATCCACATCTGCCCCTGGAAATGTCTTACAATTTAAAACCTGGTTCCTAAATCTCTGTCTTACCATTATATAATCTATCTGATACCTTTTAGTATCTCCAGGGTTCTTCCATGTATACAGCCTTCTTTCATGATTCTTAAACCAAGTGTTAGTTATGATTATGTTGTGCTCTGTGCAAAATTCTACCAGGCGGCTTCCTCTTTCATTTCTGTCCCCCAATCCATATTCACCGACTATGTTTCCTTCTCTCCCTTTTCCTACACTCGAATTCCAGTCACCCATGACTATTAAATTTTCGTCTCCCTTCACAATCTGAATAATTTCTTTTATTTCATCATACATTTCTTCAATTTCTTCGTCATCTGCAGAGCTAGTTGGCATATAAACTTGTACTACTGTAGTAGGTGTGGGCTTCGTATCTATCTTGGCCACAATAATGCGTTCACTATGCTGTTTGTAGTAGCTTACCCGCATTCCTATTTTCCTATTCATTATTAAACCTACACCTGCATTACCCCTATTTGATTTTGTGTTTATAACCCTGTAGTCACCTGACCAGAAGTCTTGTTCCTTCTGCCACCGAACTTCACTAATTCCCACTATATCTAACTTCAACCCATCCATTTCCCTTTTTAAATTTTCTAACCTACCTGCCCGATTAAGGGATCTGACATTCCACGCTCCGATCCGTAGAACGCCAGTTTTCTTTCTCCTGATAACAACATCCTCTTGAGTAGTCCCCGCCCGGAGATCCGAATGGGGGACTATTTTACCTCCGGAATATTTTACCCAAGAGGACGCCATCATCATGTAATCATACAGTAAAGCTGCATGCCCTCGGGAAAAATTACGGCTGTAGTTTCCCCTTGCTTTTAGCCGTTCGCAGTACCAGCACAGCAAGGCCGTTTTGGTTATTGTTACAAGGCCAGATCAGTCAATCATCCAGACTGTTGCCCTTGCAACTACTGAAAAGGCTGCTGCCCCTCTTCAGGAACCACACTTTTGTCTGGCCTCTCAACAGATACCCCTCCGTTGTGGTTGCACCTACGGTACGGCTATCTGTATCGCTGAGGCACGCAAGCCTCCCCACCAACGGCAAGGTCCATGGTTCATGGGGGGTGTGACTAATCTATTCTGCTAAGTTTTCTCTCTCAATTAATAATGTGTTTTTGCATTCAAAAGAATCCAGCCAATAGTCTTACTTGTTTTTGAGAAAAATTGTAACACTGCTGTTTTTATTTGTACCTTAATATCTTCACAGGATATTACAGCACACACAGAGATATTAAATGAATCATTTTCCCACGCTCCGCACATGAATGTAACAGGAAGAAACTCTAGTAACTGGTATAATGGGACACACCCTCTGTCATGCACTTCACAGTGCTTTGCAGAATACAGATTTAAAGCTAGATATCTACCAAAAGCACAAAATAGACAAAGTAATGTACAAAAAATATAAAATACAAACCTTGTAGAAAGTACATAAGCAAAATCTGTTCATAAACATTTACAAGGCAAAAACAGATCACATGAACACTCAGATCATTTCTTTTCTTGTTGATAGAAAATCAGAAACTTCATAATATACAAAAACAACATAACATGTTCCACAGGAGTCTAATAGGAATATGCTCAACAGGACAATAGTTAACAAAATTATGTACAAAAAGATACGAAACCAAAGAGCTAAGGGCTATACAGTGCAGCCTCTGTAGCTGTGTTCTGTTCTTATACCTATTATGACATTTAATGTAATTGAATTGATAAAAAAATCTACCCACCAAGCAGCTGCAGAACACGCACATAAAAAAATGTTATAATTATGCAAGCTTTCCGAGCCAGTGGCTCCTCCTTCCAACAGAATGGTTGAAGGGGAAGGAAGAGGGGTGATTGAAAAGGACTGGAGATGTCTAGGAAAAAGAGGTAGATTTTGCAAAAAGTCACCCAGAACCGCGGGTCAGGAGGGACTTACCGGACAGGATGAGAAGGAAATCCAATTACATTATATTATGACATTTAGGGTTTTCTATCAACCAGAAAAGAAAATGATAGGTATTCACTTAATATGTTTTTGCTTTGTAGGTATTCATGAAAAGATTCTGCTTATAAACTTTTGGCGGACACCATGTGAAGGTGGTCCACAACCAAAACTGGTACACATTAAGATACAAATAAAAACAGTTGATGATTAAAATTTGCTTTTTCAATTACTTAATGAATGCTGAATGTCACCTAACCGAAACATTAAAAAATTCTTAGTGTTGACAAAGAACCACTTCCCAAGCAAGATAATCTGGTTTCCCAACTTAACAATTTTCAGCAATGAATTTGTTTTCTAATACACAGTGCAATGTTAACTAAAGCACTCCAAAAACATTTTTAAAAATGTCTGTTGTTTAAAGCAGACCACTGCTACATATTTTACGAGCATTATTGACACACAAGGTCACTAGTTGTGCCTGCGTAATGGGATGGCTGTATATGTCATGGAAAACAACTGAATCTGTAATTATCGAATGATTACTTATGGTCTACAATGTTTCATGGATTCTGAAATCTTGAATTTTAAGCTTTCCCATTTTATCACTGTGTCCATTAGCATACCTGGTTTTCATTGCCATGCTTCTGCTGGCTTCCTGACAGATTCATTGCTGCCATTTGGCCAGCAAGCTGATTTGGTGAGGCCTGCATTTGTTGATGCTGAGGAGGAAACCCCATCATTCCTGTAACACAGAGGGGTTTATTGCAATCACATTTTATCAATTCTATGAATGCCTGCACATCTATTGATTGTGTAGAACTCTACTATATAGTGCCTTCATTTTGAGGGTAAGATAGTTTTATATTTTCAAATACTAAGCTTTTACTATTTAACACAGTACATTACACTGAATAAACCTGACGCTGACTTTGTATTCACACTTCCGTAAAACAAACGAGCTATCTCTAGATGAATCCTGTTCTTAAGAGATCCACTCATGTGGCTTCATAACAGGCACATAAAAAAAAACTCTTTCCAGATATTTAGGTGTCTTCCTTGACTAGTTACTCGATTTCAGCAATTGTGTAGAAGTGGGTGAAAGAGGCAGAAAAGTAATGCAGAAAATAAGCAGCTCAGCCAGATATGACAGTGTGTTGTCAATGCTGTCTTCAATCTGAACACTTAGTTTGAAGTGGCTCTCCACAATAGTCTGTCTTGTACAAAACTGCATAACTACCACAACTTAAATCCATCTGAATCTGCTTACCGTGCTCAAGCCTTTGTCTTCCTTGCAATCCCCCAAACTCATCCCCCCCTCCCCCAACACATGTTTCACTACCAAAATCACAATTTCTCAATGCCTCAAGGCAGTGCCTTATCAACCAATCTTATCTTTTACACACGTTGTGACAGAATTCTTTTTTTCAGTTTAATTCAGCACCACCTCATTTGCTATCTGATCTATTATCTAATTTTCAGCATTCTTCTGTAGCACCACATTTCAAAAGCTTCTATTCCCTCCTTTCTGAAATGTTTATAACATCCATATTTCACTTCCATGTAAGGCCACACTCCGCACAAACACCTTTACCAATGTCTTCCTAATGGTTAAATTTATATTCAAAATTTCTTTGTCATAAATCCTGAAGAAGAAAGAGGGACCAACAACTATTTCCCACACATCCAAAAGAGGTTTGGATTAAGACACCTTCAAGATGGCCAACCCACTTTCAACATCTATGGACAGGGATGTCATCGGGTGATGTGAGGTACCTCTGTTGCAAAAGCTGTTATGATAATTAGTGATCATTTTAGCGTGGTAGGGGTACACAAGTTTTCTGTTGTTATCCATCATAAAGGTAATGGAAATAATTACAGAGGTGGTAATCATAAGAAGATGTAAAAAGAATACAAATCTGTTATCACACCAAAGTCTGTTAGGCACTGAATTATATAATACAAACCTACATTTCTTATAGTGTATCTGGAACAAGCCTTATCACTTAGTAGAATTGTCCAACAATCTTAAGTTACAGGCTCAATGATATTACAAACATTTAATGTCTAATTACAATATACAACTATATGCAAAAGTAAAAATTCACTATAAATTAAACTATGGGTGTACAATCAGCTGTCTATGTATTTATATTAGGTGCATCTTAAATCACAGTGAAAACCTGTTACTGACTCTTTTAAATAATAAAAAATCAACTGTACATGGATAGTCTAAATAAAGTTATAAGTAAGTAGTAAGTACAGCTGTGAGTTATATGATGTAGTTCCTATCACTGTCTACACAAAATACCCAGAGACTATTTTTGAACACCACAGTGCTTTACTACACATGGTTCTAGTTGACGTGGTGTGTCATCATTCTCTGATTTTTAAACTGGACTACTCAGTCAGTTATAGAATGATTTATGGTTTGAAATGGAATCTGAACTGTAGCATTTCACACATTTACAAACATTGATAGAGTAAAAGAAATGATGAATAACTGATAAAAATACTACAACATAATTGGATAGATAAAAGATCTACTCACCAAGCAGCAGTAGGAGAACACACATAAAAGTACTGAAATTTGCAAGCTTTCAGAGTCAGTGGTACCTCCTCCTGACAAAAGAGTTGACGCAGGTTTAGGAAACAAGGAGAGTCAGGAGTCAGATCAGGGCTTCTCATACAGTTCGGTAAGTCTCTTCTGACAGAGGGTTCTAGGTGACTGCTGCAAACTCTCCTCATTTCCTAAACCTCATCAGTCCTTTTCCTTCATACCTCTTCCTTTCCCTTCAATACTTCTGAATTGTCACTATACTTTTGTGTGTGTTCTCCTGCCAATGCTTGTTGAGTAGATTATTTACCTATCCAATCACATTATATTTTCAAAAATTGATTATTTTTGCCGAGATAAACATACTAAAATTAACTGGAGATCAAAGCCTTGACCTTTGGATTTAGCAAATTAGCACTGAGAAGATGTAGTAATAGCAATATTGATGATGACAGTGGAAGTAATAGCATTAGCAATGGCAATAACAATCTTATGAGGGTAATCCCAAAAGTAAGGTCTCTTATTTTTTTTGTAAGTACATAGACATGTTTATTTCTACAATGGTTTACATCAGTTTACAGCTTTAACATTTAGCTATTTTTCAACATAATCACCATTTCTGTCGATGAATTTTTGTAGATGCTGTGGCAGTTTTTGCAAGCCCATGTCATACCAGCTAGCCGCCACGCTGTTAAGAAAGTTATGAACCTCTTCTTTCACCTCGTTAGTGGAGCTGAATCGCTTTCCGGCCAAATGTTCTTTTAACCTAGGGAACAGGTGATATTCACTTGGGCCAAGTCAGGACCATAGGGTGGGTGGGTGATTATGTTCCACTGAAACTGTTGCAATAGAGCAATGGTTTGCCGAGCGATGTGTGGGCGAGTGTTGTCATGGAGAATGTGTACGCCCCTGCCAACATACCTCTTCTCCTGTTCTGAATTTCCCGTTTGAGTTTTTTCAGAGTCTCACAGTACCTGTCAGCGTCAATTGTGGTCCCAGCAATTCAGCTCCGACGACGAGGTGAAAGAAGAGGTTCATAACTTTCTGAACAGCATGGTGGTGAGCTGGTATGATATGGGCATACAAAAACTGCCAAAGCGTCTACAAAAATGCATCGACAGAAATAGTGATTATGTCGAAAAATAGCTAAATGTTCAAGCTGTAAACTGATGTAAGCCACTTTAGAAATAAACATATCTATGTACTTATAAAAAAAATAGGAGACCTTACTTTTGGGATTACATTCTTAATAATGTTTCATTTCTAATTCACTATGTTTACATGCAACACATCTTCCGAAAGAAGAAAACTGAATTTCGGATACCGTATTTTGCTACCTTGTTTACATGTTGAGGTCTGAAGCAGATTTGCTAGCCTAGTTAAACATGGTGCCTGGAAAATAGCTGATCCAGTTTCTGATTCAATCAAAACAATTGTTATTTCTCTTCCCTTAAATATTATAGGAAGACAGCTTCATGCTCAGTCTAATATATCTGCTTCTCCTTCACCACACAATAAGTCCATATTAAACGAATATTCTGAAAACAAGAAATAACTTTACAACCCAAGCACGTTTCAAAACTGGTTGTGTTTACAAGGGAACAAAAACTGACTGCCAAATTTGAAAACTGACAACTAGAAGCAGACTTCCACAATCGATTTTGAAGTGTTTACATGACCACCCAGAAGCGGTACTGGGATATCTGTTTACGTAATCTGGTTTTGTGAGCCCCATGTAAACAGGGTGACTGTAGCACCATTACTACATAACATATAGTGAATGAAGTAGTACAATTTTAGACAGAAAATATGGCCTATTGTAGAATACTGTGATGGTACAAAATCAGACTTGATAAACACATCATGACAACCAGCATCTATGACATTATAGCTGTGTGAAATTGAGTGTGACTTGATGTCATTTTTAAATATTTTTATACTGGTGAAGAATGAAACTGTTAATGAAAATATCGTTAGCTTTGTACAAGAACGGCACTTGCGGAATTCTATATCCAGAGGCTCCTTGGCATTGGAGAGGCAATGGTGAGGCAATGGTGAGCAACTGCTGAAATGAGTAACAAATAATGAGAATTTGGCAATGCACCATGATTTCGGGCCACTGCTGATTTGCATACAGGAAGCCTTCACAGAGTTTTCTAAGAAATCACTTTGTAACATTGTATTCTGTGTATTGAGACTCTGAAATGTAACAATTAATTATGATATTTTGTCAGTATGCTGTAATCAGCCACCAAGTACATTTCAGATTGACAAAGCTGTTAATAACCTAATGTTCACCCACATGTTGTGTTATTTCTTGTAATCTACATCTATTTCTATATGCTGCAAACCACTATGTATGTCCCATTGTATCAGTTGTTAGAGCTTTCTCCCATTCCATTTCCGAAATATGAGAAGCGAGTTTACACAACATGAGAGGAGTATTTCCTGAGGATTGAAAGAACTCCAGAAGTACTCTATCTACTTAAAATAAAATGTGCAATCTTCAATAGTGGTCTGATATAGAGGTAATATTTCTGTTGTATTAATATTGGTGATTAAATTGACCTTTGTCACTGGGACAGGTTGTAATTGAGCCCTGTAACAATATGGGCAATGAAGTCTCCAGGATGAACAGTTGTGGGAGCTGTGAGGTTAGGTGGAAGGGGGCTACTGTGTTTAAATCATCACCCAGTGACAGCACAGTAGACCATTTTGGCACCCTGGTTGACACATGCACTACAGCAGCTACTTCTCTTAAGACAGTGTTTAAGAACAGAGGAGGGCAGTGATACCCATCAAAGACAAATATGCACATTTCCATCTTGCTCTCACCCCACTGTGGTGGTATGGACTTGCCCTCACATAAGAGTCCCCAGGTTCAACACAATACCCATCCCCTTTGACCACACCCACTGCTGCCCGTTTTGTTGTAGAATCATGTAATATGCTCTTTGAGTACTTATTACGACATCTATTGGAAAGCTTAAATTTTTTGTGCAGGAATAACAAAAATGCTGCAAGCTGCAATCATATGAAAGTCTGCTTGCTCAAAATGTTCCTACGATTCATACGGCTGTTGACAGTGTCACTGATATGGCTAAAGTGACATCAAGAATACCCCAAAGTAGTGTGCTGGGATCAATTGTAGACACCACATACGATGTGAAATGTATTTTTCATGGGGGAAAGCTAACATTTACATTATTATAATGACTTTGCTGATAATGTTGATAGCTCTAAAAGACTGTTCATGCATTATACTGTCAAATATAGAAAGCTTCACAAATTATTGACAGATTTTAAAGATGGACAATTGATCCTCAATGAAAGAAGGAAGCAAGATTAGAATTTAATATCCCATGACAAGGTCTTTAGAGATGGAATGCAGACTCTGATAGTGCAAGGACATGGAAAGAAAGCAGTGTCAAAGACCTATGCTGTCGTATGGCTTAACTGATTAGTGAAATCACTAAAACCTTAAACTGGATGGCCGGATGGGGATTTGAACGTTCCCCCTCCTCTGTGACAGTTCAGCCTGCTATCTACTGTGACACTTTTCACCCAGTCTTGTATTGTTCGATTTAAACAACAGTGAAAAATACAAAAATAGCTATGTTACACACAATGAAAAGCACTGGCCTAAAACATCTGGAGATTCTGTCTTCTAGGAACAAAGAAAGAAAGTTAATGACCCATAACTGTCAATTATTTTAGAGATGGAGAACTGTAACTGAAAGGACATGAGAGAAGGTACATATTACTACCAGTCCTCAGAGTCTTTTGAGATGAGATGTCTGAATAAAGTCTTCTCAGTTTTCACACCACACCACTTCAAAAAAACACTACAGTTTTCAACAGATATTTTCTCCATCATGATGATCAGGAGTAAAAAGTCATTGGCTGCTCAAGGCTGGCTCCGTGTTCCACTTTAATAGGCACAATAGCAGCATTTGGAACCTTGCAGACAAGCCGCAGTGATGCGTGTGTGGGAAAGCAAGTCGGGCAGCTCGTAGCAGCTCCAGCCCACCACAGGACCAAGTGACACCATCAGGTGGTGCAAGAAGCGGAACTGTCCATGTGCCCTACTACATGTGTACACTGACCTCAGTTGAATATAATAAATTTTCTTGAGAGCGAAAATCTCATGTCACCTAATCAGCATGGTTTCAGAAAGCATCGCTCATGCAAAACTCGTCTTGCCCTTCTCTCGCATGGTATACTGTAAATTATAGCTGAGGAGCTACAGGTAGATTCCACATTTCTAGATTTCTGAAAAGGGTTGACATGGCGTCCCTTTGCAGGCTGTTAAAAAAGGTACGAGCATATGAAATAAGATCAAGACATGAGAGTGGCTTGAAGACTTCTTAAGTTACAGAACCCAATATGTTGTCCACGACAGCGAGTGTTCACTGGAGACAAGGATATCGTCAGGAGTGCACCAGGAAAGTGCAACAGGTCCACTATTATTTTTTATACACACAAATGATTTGACAGGTGGGGTGGGCTGCAATCTGTGACTGGTAATGATGCTGTGGTGTACGGTAAATTGTCAAAGTTGAGTGCCTGATGAGGATACAAGATGACAGACCAAATTTCTAGCTGTTGTGATGAATGGCAGCTAGCTCTAAATGTAGAAAAATATAAGTAAATGATGATGGATATAAAGAGAAACCCATAATGTTTCGATACAGCATTAGTTGTGTCCTGCTTAACACTGTCATGCCGTTTAACCACCTGGGCATAAAGCTGTAAAACGATATCAAATTGAATAAGCATGTGAAGATTGTGGTAGGGAAGGCAAATGGTCAACTTTGGTTTATTGGGGGGAATTCTAGGAAAGAATGGTTCACTCGTAAATGAGATCGCACATAGGACGCTAGTGTAACATATTCTTGAGTACAGCTCAGGTGTTTGGGACCCATACCTGGTCAGATTAAAGGAAGACATTGAAGCAATTCAGAGGTGGGCTGCTCGATTTTTTACTGGCAGGTTCGAACAAAAAAGTGTTACATACATGCTTCAGGGACCCAAATGGGAATCCCTGGAGGGAAGGCGACATTCTTTTGGAACACTATTGACAAAATATAGAGAATCAGCATTTGACACTGACTACAGAACGATTCTACTGCCTCCAACATACATTGTGTATAATGATCACAAAGATATGATAATGAAATTAGGCCTCATAAGAAGGCATATAGACAGACATTGTTCCCTTGCAAGTGGAACAGGAAAGGAAATGACTAGTAGTGGTGCAGGGTAACTCCATCATATACCGTACGGCAGACTGCGAAGTATTTATGTAGATGTAGATGTGGAAATTGTTGTAGCTTGCTCTAATCTCAGCTGTTTCCTTCCCAAGGGAATCCCAACATACAACATTTCTATTAGGACAAACATTTGAGAGAGATAGCAACTGTTAATGAAGGATTGTGGATGGAAAATGCAATCTGCCACAAATACTTTCAAAAAGCTTTATTTTATTGCCATGGACAGTCTTGGGCTTTTATTTCTATCTTCAGACGGCTACACTTGTTTTATTTCACTATCAGATTTGCCAGCAACAAGTCATCCACTCCTGCAGCACTGCATGTGAATATTTGAGTAGCTGACACCACTTTACGAGGTCTGTTCAAAAAATTCCGGAACTCTTGCCACTAAATGTTTCTACGCTTTCCTTTTACATATTATGCATGGTCTCCTTCAAAATACTCTCCTCCACAATTGATACACCACTCCGAATGGCATTTCCAGTTCCAGAAGCAGTCTTGGTGTGCCTCTTTCTGGATCGCGAGAAGCACCAGCTGTGAATTTTCTTTTATCTTGTGTATCACTGTAAAACTTCATCCTTTCAAAGGGGCCTTCAACTTAGGAAACAAAAATACTCCACAGGGATTGGGTCTGGAGAGACCACAGGATGAGACAGCATAGTGATTTCAGTTTTTGTGCAATAGTCATACACCAACAGGGATGATTGAGTGGGTGCGTTATCATGAGGCAAGAGCCACGAATTGTCTCACTACATTTCAGGCTGTTTTCTTCTCACATTTTCTCGCGGGCATCCCAACACGTCCTGATAGCACCATCGATTAACAGTTTGTCCCTGTGGCACAAATACATGATGAGCTAATCCTTCAAAGTCAGAAAACTATCAGCATGTCTTTAACATTTGACCTCACCTGATGAGCTTTTATTAGTCTTGGAGAAACTTTCCTGACCCACTGCGAAGATTGACTCTTGGTCTCAACATCACAACCGTAGACCCATGTCTCATCACCACTTATGATTCTTGTAAGGAACGTCTCATTCTCATTTGCGCGACAAAAGCTCTTCATGGATTGTGGTGCGAAGGTCTTTCTGGTCTTGACTCATGAGCCGTGGGACGAACCTGGTGGCGGCACGATACATTGCACGAAGATATGTCAAGATTTCACGACATGACCCAACTGAAATGTTACATTCTTCTGCAATCTCTCTGACAGCCAGCCTTCAATTGGCATGCACAGTTTCATTGACATATCTGACATGAGTGTCATCGGTAGATGTCAAAGGGTGTCCTGAACAAGGGTCACCTTTAACTTCCATCCGGCCGTTTTTAAACTGTGTGATCCATTCTTAACACTGAGTACGGCTTAAGCGCTTATCACCATAGGCTTCTGGCATTATTTGGTGTGTCTCTGTAAAGCTTTCCCTGAGTTTCACGCAAAATTTAATGCACATGCATTGTTCCTCTATCTCTGCCATCTCAAAATTCGCAAACTGTGCAACAATGTTCAGCTCAAGACAGCACTGAACAATTACTTTTATTTATTTATTTATTTATTTAGTTTTGGTCCTGTGAAATCTTGTACAGATATAGGACAGGTCATTAAATACAACAACGAAACTTCCTGGCAGTTACGTATTAAATGCAAGCATGTGCAGGGATGTCAATCGCATTTCGCTGCACAATAAGTGCAAACAGTATATGCATGTGAAACAACTATGGACATTCTCACAAAAATGGATAACAATTAAAACGAGACAAAATGCCATTACTAAAACAAATGTAAGTGCACATACTCACTTCATATGTACTCAACTGTAGTACATTACTACATTTTTCTGCTAAAAGCAGTTATTACCTACATAACCAGGCAGCTGTAATTAAAATAAATAATCAGTTTTGAAACTGCAGGGAGATAGACTGGCTAGCTTGTACTTATGTTCAAGCAGGTAAAACTGTGTATTGCTGACAGCACTACAAAAAATGAAAAATTATCCTAGATTTCAGATTTAGAGGAAGGAGAAATGAATAAGTTGATGAATGTTAGAAAGGAGACTGAAGTCAGTAAGAACCCAGAATGATAGGGGCACACCCCTTGTTAGGAAAAGGGGGAGGCATCAGGGAGAGGAGATCAAAGATAGTACTTTGGTAAGCACAGTGCCATCTTGAGTCAGATGAATGGAGTGAAGAGGAAAGAACAGAATAATGAGTAATACTGTGTTAAGAAAAGGGAAATGAAAAATGGAAAAGATAATTGAATCCAGAATTTGGAGAAAAGTGGATAGAGAGATATGGAATAGATAAAAAAGCATTACTAGTCTGCCGAGTAGGCCTGCAGGAAGATGACCCAGAGAAATGCGGATGTCTTTATTCTTAGTATAGAGGAGGATTTTGTCACCAGGTCAGTGAAGTTTGTCATCTGAATGGGATACAGCTGTTCATATTTTTCCTTCACTTCAAAATACAAAAGACACTACAGTTTTGTACTTTGTATCTCTCTTGCTTTCTTTAAAATGGGTCAATTCAGAGATCAAGGGGAATATTGCCCTTCACTGCTGTAAATGTAAAAGTCATGTGACTAGGGCTTCCCGTCAGTGTAGAACTTTTGCCGAGTGCAAGTCTTTCGATTTGCTAATATGTACTGCCAGTTAGACTCGTGGAGTGTTTTCACATAACAGCTGTCTGCAGTCTACACAAAGGGCATTTTTTGTGCAGTAAGAAAACAAAAGCCTAAAACACAAACATTAAAAACACCACCTGGAGATGGAATGTGTGGCTTTATATCACAATGGTAAACCATTACTTTTAGCTTTTAGGTAACAAACCACTTCAAAAGCCAATATAAAAGCACCAGTATCCTTAACACTATGTTTTTGCTCCTGCTGGAAACACCAGACAAAATGCATAATCCCACTGTCCAGGTTAACACGCAAACTCTTCAGCTATTTGCAGTGTGAGACCACAATGGAAATTTACACTCTGGACCATACAGAGGCTCTTGAGAGGGGAGATGGTGGTAGGAATGTCACATTGTGCTTTTCACAGGAGAGCACTGCCTGTGACTGAGTAAGGGATGCCATTTTAATCGAGAGGAAGGTGCTTCGCATTCTGATAAATGACATTACTTCTCAAATATTTCCTCGATAGAATAAAAAAAAACCCAGCAGTTCGGGTATAAGCTAGGTGCGGAGGGGAGTATTTCTCACATATTTCTTTTGATTCAACTTTGCTCCTACAGCTTGGGTTGGGATAGGCACACCTTTCTGTTGGTTTGTTTGTTTGTGGGAGGAGACCAGACAGCGAGGTCATCGGTCTCATCGGAGTAGCGAAGGACGGGGAAGGAAGTCGGCTGTGCACTTTCAAAGGAACCATCCCGGCATTTGCCTGGAGCGATTTAGGGAAATCACGGAAAACCTAAATCAGGATGGCCGGACGCGGGATTGAACCGTTGTCCTCTAGAATGCGACACCTTTCTGTAATGTAACGATCTAGTATCTCTGGTGAGACAATTGAGGACTAGGGCTATCAGAGTGGATAGTTTGATTCTCTTCACTGCACATAATGTACTGCCCACACTAACCAAGGACTCTCCCAGGAGGTGCCACTCAGCCACAGCAATGACTGACTGGCATGGTAACGGCATGTAACAACAAGTACATAGTGGTTTGTGTGCTTAGGAAGTTTTCAACTTCGGCACAAACAGTACATTCCTTGTGTTGTTAGGAGGCTACGATTATGCAGGTACCTGACAGCCCTTCCTTCACCCCCCCCCCCCCTCCCTCCCCTATGGGCTGGACGTTCAAAGGTACTTACGATAGGATTGCACAGTGCATGCAACATGCACCACGTTGCACAATCTACCCTGCACGGCCCTCACTATTGAAAAATTTTGAATGAATGGATTGATTGATTGTGTATGGGACCAAACAGCAAGGTCATCAGCCCGCGATTCAAAAGAGGTTTACATAAGAAAGAGTCTGATAAAAATGAACGAATTCAGTCAGAGGAGTCAAATTATAAAAGAATGAACATTAAACACACACAGTATAAGCATAAAAGACGAGACCAAATCTACAAACTGGAAAAAGGAGGGGGGGGGGGGGGGGGGGGTTAAGTATCTGCTTCTCTAGCCAAACGGTCAGCCAATTCATTCCCATTGATTCCCACATGACTCGGGACCCAGAGAAAGATGACGGAACAGGCAGCATGCTCAAGGGCAGAGAGAAGGTCATGGATGGCAGAGACCAAGGGGTGACGCGAGCAGCATCAATTGATAGCCTGCAGGCTGCTCATGGAGTCAGAACAAATTAAAACACTACAGAGGGAGGCCTGAGAAACAAAAAGGAGGGCCCTGTAAATGGCTAGAAGCTCTGCTGTAAATACACCACATGGTCCTGGCAACAAATGGTACTCAAAGCTGGTAGGAGACATGAAAGCATAACCCACCTTGTCAGCAGTCTTAGAACCATCAGTGTAAAAGATGGCGGCACCCTGGAAGTCTGCAAGGATGGCACATAGAAGACGCCAGTAAACCACAGGAGCAACAGAGACCTTAGGACCCTGGAAGAGAGCAGTCCTAATCCATGGTCTAGGTACCATCCAGAGGGGGGAAGGGACTTGAGGAAAGACACGGGGCACAGCCTACTGAGTGCAGATGGAGATACCCGCAGAGGGTAGTGATACACGTGCTAACACGCAATCCCACATAGGCGGGTGTTAGGAGGAAGACATCCCTCACTGGCGAAGAGCACAGGGTATACAGGATGGTCAGGGAATTGGCAAATGCATAAGAAACAAGGAGTTGGCTCCGTCGGATGTGTAGAGGGGGAATCCCTGCTTCTATGAGGAGACTATCAACAGGACCAGTGTGAAAGGCACCAATAGCCAGACGCACCCCACAATGACGGACAGGGTCAAGGAGTTCCAAAGTGGAAAGAGCTGTGGAGCCATAAACCTGACTACCATAATCGAGTCTGGGCAAAACCAGAGCATGGTAAAGATGGACAAGAGTGGAATGGTCTGCACCTGCACCCCAAGATATATGGGCCAGGAGGCGGAGAGCATTAAGCTTCTGCAGGCATGTAGTCTTTAGGTGGTGGGGTAACCAGAGGCCCTACAGAGGTCACAAGCCCATTTATGGCAATGAGGAAGAGCGTGACACTTAGCACAGAACCTGTGGGATACCATTCTCCTGAATATGAGGGGTGCTGAGTGAAGCGCCAACTTGAACCCGTAAGAGCCGGTAAGAAAAACTCATGGACAAAAATCTGAAGGGGACCACAGAAGCCCCAGTCACCGAGGGTAACTAAAATGTGATGGCGCCAAGCCATGTCGTACGCCTTACGTAGGTCAAAGAACAAAAGCCTGTCGAATGGCTGATTCCAATCAGAGTAAATGGTCAGTTGGAGATCGTCCTGCTGGGAAGCAACATTGATATGGTGACAAAAGGCCCTGAGATTCGAGTACCCAACATAATCTGGAACTGACCATCCTTTCAAGCAGTTTACAAAGCACATTTGTAAGGCCAACAAGGCAGTAGCTGTTGAGAGATGTTGGGATTTTCCCGGCCTTAAGGACGGGGATACACTGTCTTGCCATTTTGACGGAAAAGCACCTGTGAGCCAGATGTGATTGAAGACCCTCAGGAGCTGATGCCTCTGGGGAACGTCCAAGTGTTGAATCATCTGATTGTGAATGGAGTCTGGCCCTGTGGCTGTGTCTCGTGAAGAGCTAAGAGCCTGCACCAATACCCATTCAGTGAAAGGAACACTGTAGTGCTCAACGTGGTGCAGGATGAAATGGAGGGGGGTCCGCTCAATTCTGCATTTCTGCTGGAGAAGGGCAGGAGGGTAGGATGCTATCACACAGTGTGTCGCAAGATGTTCTGTGAGGACCAATGGATCAGTGCACAGAGCTCCTTGGATGTTCAGACCCTGGACAGTTGACTGTTGTTGGCAGCCCAGAACACTACGGGCCTTTGACCAAACCTGTGATAAAGAGGCATTATGTCCGTAACAAGGAAACATAGCACTCCCAGCATTCCTTTTTATTCCGCTTGATAATGTAATGAGCCTTAGCACAAAGATGCTTAAAAGGGAGGAGGTCGGTCTGGGAGAGTTGTTGCTTAAATCGCTGCAGCACCCGTCGGTGGTCCTGGACAGTGACTGCGACATCTTTGGTCCACCACAGTACCAGCCAATGATGAGGGGGCCCTGTGGATAGGAGGACAGCAGTGCCAGCAGCACGAAGAAGAACGGCAGAGGTGCCTTGCACAACTATATCAATGGAATTTGAGAGGGAGGTGTCAAAGCAGACAGCAAACATGTATAAAGGCCAATTAGCCCTGCGGAATGCCCAATGTGGGGGTCTGTCTGCCTGGTGGTAGCAGGGGAACGATAGTGTCACTGGGAAGTGGTCACTGTCACAAAGGTCATAGTGGGATGACTAATGCAGGGAAGCCACGAGGGCAGGGGAGGAGATCGTGAGATCAATAGCAGAGTAGGTGCCATGAGCAGCACTGAAGTGGGTAGGGGAACCGTCATTGAGGAGACGCAAATCAAAGTCCGTGACAAATTGGTTGATTAGGATACCCCGACCCGTTGATGTGACACTCCCCCATAGTGGATGGCGGGCATTGAAATCCCCAAGGAGGAGAAACGGAGGCGAGAGTTGCTGAACTAAGGTAGATAGTGCAACATAAGCAAGTGGCCTACCTGGAGGGAGGCAGACATTGCAAATGGTGATTGCCACAGTCAGTTTCACTAATTGCTATCACTTCCAAGGTGGTACGTAAGAGGATCCAGTCACTAAGGACATCGGAGCAAACCAAAGTGCAGACCCCACCAGATGCTATCCCAGGGCCAGCACGGTTCCGACAGAATACTCAATAACTACGTAAAGTGGGAGAGTGGTCATCACGGAAATGCATTTCTTGGAGAAGAAGACAGAACGCAGAATAAGAGGAGACAAGACGTTGCATTTCCGGTAGGTGACGATAGTAGATGTTGCAGTTTCACTGGATGAGTGTGTGGCGTGAGTCCAAGGTAAGCATGAAGGAGCTGCGGAGGACATCAGGTCACATTGTCAGTAGTTGTCACTGACAAGAATGGGGTGACATCCATAAATAATATGTCAGATTCAGGTTGCGAGAGGGGAGTTGGCACTTCAGGGGGCACCGAGGACGCCTTGTCTTGTGATTTATGTTTCTTCTTCTTCTTCTTCTTCTTCTTCTTCTTCTTCTCCTCCGCCTCCTCCTCCTCCTCCTCTTCTTCTGAGGTGGAGGAGGGTAGGACATGGGGAGTACAGGCATCTGCAAGATCGGGAACCGAAAGAGAGCGGGAGACTTCGGGTCCCACAGAAGGTGCGCCTCGTGGCCGAGTGGCAGTAACAGTCTTCTGGCCTAAGAGACCCGGGGAGAGGGTTCCCAGGAGGGAGCCTGATCACCTGCAGATGCCAAAATGGGGGGGCACTTCTTCGGCCGGGGTGGGGAGTTGACTCCCTGACAGAAGGTTATGGGAACGGCAGGGGAGGTGGAGGGGAGAGTGGGGCAGGGCTGGGGTAAGGAGGAGGAAGAGAGTGACACCAGATGGAGTCCCTCATACTTACTTTTGGCGATCTTCAGTGTAAGACAGGTGACCCAGGGACTTATATTCTTGTTATTTTCGTTTCTCTCTTGTAAGATAGGCAATCCGGCGAACGAGGGGAGTGGCGGTCAGCACAATTAACACACACATGCAGCAGAACACAAGGGCTTCCCTCATCGACGGGGTGGCCAGAGTCACCACACATAGGCTCCGCCGTACAGTGGGAAGACATATTCCCAACATGCAAGCACCGAAAGCACCGCATGGGTGGAGGGATGTACGGCTTCACATCACATCTGTAGCACATAACCTTGACCTTCTCTGGGAGGGTATCCCCCTCGAAAGACGGGATGAAGGTGCCAGTTTCGGTGCAGTTGTCTTTGCGACCCTTCTGCACACATCGAACAAAATGAACGCCACACCGCTCCAGATTAGCCCAGAGTTCCTCATCAGTTTGCAGGGTGAGGTCCCTATGAAAAATGACTCCCTAGACCATATTCAGAGGTTGGTGAGGAGTGACAGACACTGGGACGTTGCCAAGATGATCACAGGCATGAAGAGCTGCGGATTGGGTGGCAGAAGCAGCTTTGATCAACACGGAGCCCGACTGCATCTTCCTAAGACTCCACTTCACCAAATTTGTCCTCAATATTTTCCACAAAAAACAATGGCTTTGTGGTGGTGATTGTGTCCCATCTGTCCTAGAACAGACGAGGTAATAGGGAAAAGGTTCCAGCCCAAGACAGTGAGCCTGGCCCTCCTCCTATGGTGCAGCCAGGGAAGGGAATACTGCCGGGTCATATGAGACAGCATTTAAGGATCCTTCACCATTTGAAGAGATGGCCTTGTGAGAATCGCCAGATTTTTGCAGCTTGATATGTTTCATGTGCCAAGCATCGGACCTGATACCACCCACTCTGACCAAGGGCTCTCCCCATGGGCGCCACCCAGCCACAGCAAGGGCCGTCTGGCATGTCGGCCATTGTTGGGAGTTCCGATGTTCCAAGAAGAAAAGCAACCATTCCTTGGCATACACGGCGAGGTAACAGTTCAGGTATCAGTAGTGCGATCCCTGTGTTGTCAGGGGTCTCAGCCATATGGGTACATAACAGCCCCACCACATGGCGCTGGTGACCTAGCAGGGTGGAAGGCGGGCTACAGTGGGGAAGGGAAAGGGGAGAGGAATACACGTCGTAGATGCTATGGAGGGATTCTTCCCCATATGGCTCACACTAAAAACAGGAAATTTTGAAGTGGAGATCAAACATCAAGTGGGGACCACAAAAGGGGTGAAAGAACAGGCAAAAGGAACAAAACTGCAACCAATAGCCAGGTTGACATAAAGCAGAACACCCAGAGAGGGGAAGAAGGTGGCAACAGGGAAGGGGCAGGGATAGGGAGGGAGGGGGCAGGGAGAATGGAAAGCAGCTAGGGAATGAAAAATGAGCTACAATAGCTCGGGGCCCCATGTGCGCCACACACGAACTCACGAAAGAACTGTGAGCCCCCTGGGAGTTGAATGAATGGAGGCCAAACCTGAAACAGGGACCAAACATGAGTTAGCCAAAATGAGTAGGAAAATAAAGACTGGAAAAAGCAAAGCACACAATCATGATCAGTGTCCTATAGAAAAGCCAGGCTGTAAATGAGAAAGCCTTGCTGAAGACCAAGTCAGAGAAAATGTATAGTCAGAGTATAAAATTGAAAGGAAGGAGTACTGTAATGACTGAGCTCCATGCTCACCACACACATTCTCACAAAAGATTTGTGCGCCCCAGGAGGGGTGGGAGAGAAGGGGGTGAGGGGGGGAGCAGATGGAGGGGGGGGGGGGGGGGAGATGGAACGATACCACGGACAGAATGCCTAATTCCAGGAGCTTACCTTGGAAAAGGCATAGCTTTGGTGGAGTAATGTATTGAAGCATTCGAGGTCTGGGTCATACTGGGTAACAAGTGGGGCGCTTATGAGTTTTTTTGGAAAAGGGAACTGTATTTTCAGAGGGTGAAGGGAAGAAGCTGCCTGGGGGATTTGTTTGTGGCCAAGATCTGTGGCATAGTTGTGGGACAGGAGAGTCCAAGACCTTGTTAGTGTAGGTATTGGGTGATTCAGTGGTTGAGTGGATACATTTGCCATGGGTACCTAAGCTCCAGGGAAGGGAGCTTATGATGTGTAAAGGGTGGTAGCTGTCAAAGCAGAGGAATCATTGATTATTGGTTGATTTTATATGGACTGAGGTTTGGTTCTGAGCCCGAGTGAGATGCGAGTGAATGTCAAGGGAGGTAAATTTGAATATGGAAAAGGCCAAGATGAATGTGAGTTGAGGTAAAGAATTAAAGTATTCAGAAAGCGGAGAATTTCTCTTTCACCATGAGTCATGGGCACAAAGGTATCAATAAATAAGTATGAAACCAGAGGTTCAGTAACAATCTGGATGAATTGTGCACCTCATGAAAAGAACGGCATAGGACAGGGCCTCTCTGATACATACAGGAGTTCCCTTGATTTGTCTGTTATATCTTATCCTCAACAGTGAAGAAGTTACAGGTAAGTATGAAGCTGACTACAAAGATATTAACAAGGTTTTACACAGACTTATCAGTGGCTGTTAGGGGAAGTAGTGTTCTAGGGCTATGACCTCTAGACTGTATGACTACCCAATGTGATGTAGCATTAACAGCAATGAAAAGGGTTCCAGGTGGGAGAGGGAGAGAACAGATTAGAGACAATCCTGGATGTAGCTGGCATCTTATTTAGAATGGTAGGTTCTGTATGGGTTGGAAGTGGTGGTCTACTGGCGCTGACAGACACTATCTTATCAAAGTATCCAGACAACTATTGGAGGATATTAATATGGAGTGTGTCCATCCTTCCCCTTTAGGAAGTCTTGTACCCTGCTGAGGAAACTTTCAATGAGGTGTCCAAATGTCTTTGTAGGAATGACAACCCATGCATCCTCAACCAAAAACCAGAGAAAGTAGTGATATTGGATGCAGAGGTCTGGAGTGAAGCCAATGTTTGAACTCGTCCCATTCCGTTAGTACATGCGGTCTCTGTATATTCTTGGTTTACCAGTGGTTGTCATTTCCACTTCACAGTCACAACAGTTGAATTGGACAGCTTTAGAAGGGTTCAAGTAAGCCTGATGGACTTTTTTACTTAAGTGACAACCAGTAACTAGACTACACTTGAAATCACTGAGCTCTCAGATCTATGCATTCTGCTGTTACTGCTTCTCTACTAACAACATAGCATTCTGGCCCTCCTTTTATACTGCCAGGTCTAGTGGTCAATTCTGCATTATGTAGGGGTGTCCGAATATTTTTAATCGGATGGTGTACGTATGGTAGAGGGCTTCGTAAAAAGTAATGAAGAGACAGCTAGAATGGTTGTTCTTGTGTATTTTTGGAAGAAGGTAGAAGATGGGAGTCTCTGGATCAGGAAGGGTGAGGAATTCTGTGGAAGAAATTGTGATTAGGCTTCTTGGGGATGGGGACTAGGGGTTTAAGTATTTTCTGGCACTCATTGTGGATGGAAGGAATGGGGCGATTTGGAATAGTTTTGTAAGGTGATTTAGAGCGAATGAAGCCCCCTCTGTCACATACTCCCCACAGTCTAGCAGTGCAGTAGTGGAGGCTGTCTACTGGGAGGGGAGAGGGGATGATGGCGACAATAATAGTGAACCTCTCTGCCTACACATCACAGACAGCTCAGGACTTAGCTTAAGAAGTGTCTGGGGTTCCTGTGATATTTTTCTGAAAGGAATGGGAGAAAATAAAGTTTTCTTAGAATTTTGGATTTAAGTTGGAACTGTTCTAGGCAAAGTTCAGCACTAACTATGCAGGATAATGACCTGCTGTTTCTAAATGAGGCGATGGATTAATGAGAGGAGATCTTTGACAGGAGTAGTGAAATTGAATTTGGGTGCATGACAAAGTAAGAAATGTCCCAGGATGAAAGGATCTAGATAAGATGTTAACAATGGAATGAGGGCTGGGAGTGCAAGGTGTTGAATTATGATAATGGCTATGGTTGGGTTTGGGCGTGAGGTGTGCTGGGATTAAATGTTTCAGTAAGTAGGGCAGGCTGGGCTTCTTGGCTACAAAGGGGGGGGGGGGGATTATTGTTAACTCTCTGGAGGGTAGTTGTGGCTAAGGAGGGAGAGGGACATCACTTTTGAGGTTTTTGATCAAAAGAGTGGACAGCTTCCTCTGGCAGTGTGAGATTTTGTACTTTCATGTACTTTCATCTGTTGGCAGGAATCTGATGATCAGCTCCAGATGGCAATTGGTGGACAGATATTATGTCACCTAATATTACAGTTTTCCAAAGGGAAAAATCAATTTTTGAACATTTCTAATTACCATCTCGATGATACTTGTGTAAGTACAGCAAGTTCCTAATTCTGTTTCATTTCTCAGAGATCACCAAAGAAAATTCAGCACACCTGTCACACATCATCGGATCACCCTTACAATGAACAATAAGCAGATTCTGTAACAGTTGTTTGGCTGAAATACTGAAGATTGCACTCTACAAGCAAGTGGCATAAATTCCTTTTTCATATTCATATTGTGTAATATGAATTGAATTCTAGAATGAATGCAGTCTGATACCACTGTCATTTTACTTATTCTTTGTGATACAGAACACATTTATATCAAAATGCTCACTAAGCTACACCAACTTATCACTAGATGATAAATCTTTTCTACAAGACTAAAAATAAGAGAGAGGGACTAACAGAGATTGTATGACAACTCCTGCCCACATTGTTCCTTCGGTGAGTACCTTTTCAATATTACTGTGTGTCAGAAGACATACTAAACACTAAAATTAACAATAACATGAGTTCCGAAATTGAAGTTCTTACCCTGATGCGATGGTGTAGGACCGTTAGATACAGCAGGATTAGGATACCCTGGGCCACCATTGTGTGTCGATGGCCTCACAAGTCCAACTCCTGTGGGAGGGCCATTCTGCGCCCATGAAGGTGGTGCTCCTGGAGAGATAATACCATTACCCCCTCCACCATAACCACCATACTGTGGTTGCTGTTGGGCTGCGTACTGCGGATTCATTGTGTATCCGCTGGTTCTGTAAAACATTTCCTCAATTTAGCACAATGGCAGTACCTACACTTAACACAACAAGAAATGCAATCTTTATGTTTCTACAATACTGGATTCACAACCTCCGACAGTCACACATTATTTAATTTCTATTATTGTTTGTAAGGACAGATGCTAAATGCAGCTATATAACGTCAACAGCACTATATCTTTATGATAAAAGAATCAACTCAATTACATCAAATGACCATGGCGTTAAATATATTTAGGCTGGTGCATAAGTTCACAGGGTTTTTGTTTTGCATAACTGATTCCAGTTGCTATGGGTTTATTTATCAATTCTCATTTTTTATTTGTAGTTCACTGTTCTTATTTGAGTTTATATACTGTGATTTTGTCAAATTGAGAAAGTAAGTTGAGCTAGAAATCTGAACATTGCCAACATACTCTTCTGCCTGAGTTCATTAGAAGAGGGACAACAGCAGAGGCAGCCAGAAACATAAGCATCATGTATGGAGATTATGCCACTGGACAGAGCACAGCTAGCAAATGGTCTTCTCATTTTCAGTAGAGCGTTTTGACATTAGTGACTCCATGTTCAGAAAGACCTTCAGGATTTGAGGAAGATTGTTTAAACACATTAATCCATAATGATCCACATGAGATTGCTCGAGAACTGGCAAAAGTGATTAACTGTGGTCATTCTACCATTGTGCAATGTTTGCATGCAATGGGGCAGGTTCAAAAAACTGTGGTGGACCTACACAAGTCAAAGGAAATGTACAATTCCAATTTTTGTAGTTGTAGATGTTTCTGTGGTATCAACAGCTGCAGTTGAGCTACATAGGTCATATGAAGTGTCGGATTCCTATGGATTTTGTTGGTGTAGCGGAATGTGGTAATTTCCCCCCCCCCCCCCCATATTGTGTGATTGGGATTGTGGTTTTTTTAAAATTATTATACTTAGCTTGCCCCACCCTAAAACCCCCCAATTTCCCACAGCTGTCCCATTAGTTTGATTATATTTTTGAAGGGAGACATTATTGTCTTATTTATATGTATTTTCATGTTTGCTATCGTGTGTATGTTGTGAAGTCACAGGTGCCATATTGGAGACACTGAGAATGGCCATTTCCATGCAGGTTAGAGCTCATACATATCAACATCTACTAAACCTACTGCTACCAGATGTCAGTTTTTAGCCGTGTCATAATGATGATGCAGTCATACATGTGCAAAGAGTAAGAGAACAGAACACAATATTGTTCTTGCATCTCTGTTACATTTCGAATGTAGGTTGTAGTGACAGACGGGACTAGTGCAGCAGGGGATACAACCCGTCAGCTTTGGACAATGACGTCACAAGTGGCCAATCGAGAAGCGATTCTTCTTAGTGTTGTAGCTCCCTTCAGTGGCTGATAAGTGTTTTTTGACTTTTTAAAAAAAAAATCTCACGAGATAGAATAAACAGATCCACTTTATTAAGCAATCAGTAAAAAAACTAAACTGAAACATAACAGCAAAAGCGAAAATGGTAAACTGCTCTCTGGCGGCTTGTGACGTCCTTGTCCAAAGCCGACGGGTTGTATCCCCTGCTGCACTAGACCCTGACAGACTGATCTGTAGTGTAACCCAAGATAAGATTATGCGGGAAGGTGACATGCCAATGAAAGTGAATTAAAAAAAGTCTTAAGCCTTGTGAAGTATTGATCTGTAGCATAACCTAAGAACCAGGTTGTGAATTGGACAAGCTTCTGTTAACCTGAAATGCTTACAGTAAATGTAGGTGTACTGTATGTCACGGGAAGCTGAATATAGAGCATATTTATCTTGGAAGGTATCAACACTGTTGTTGTGTACATACACACCTGAAGACATTCTACAGACGGCTGAAGTAATCAAAGAATATATAAAAACTGATGGTCAGAACACACTGACAATGAGTCTGCAATTATTGTTATCAGTCATAGCATGTTGGACATTAAAAGACTTGTCACTATTTGAAGACTGCACCGAATTTCACACACATCACACTCACTTTCATAATCATTATCTTCAAAGTGAGAAACAAACCTATGAGTGTAATATGTTTGACCTAGCCCTAACAAAAGTAATCAAAGTGTCATGCAGTTTTGCAACTTCTCACAATGGTCCCAACCATAATGTGTCTTTTATGACAATATTCAGATATGTTTTAAAGCTGAACTGAACACTACATCACCAGAAAAATGTACAACACTATAATTCACAAGTGTTACATAACGCTTTTCAGAGGAATTATATGCGAAAATTGGAATTAAACTGCAAACAGATGGTATATATTCACAGCTAATAAGCTCCAGTAATTCATATGTTGTTATAGTTAGAAATGAGTAAGACCCACCGCATTTTGATGATCTACAGCTACAATGGTTCTTGTGTATGAATTATCCTGTTAAATCAGTAAACGAAACTTTTTTAAAAATTATCTAAAGACTTTATGAACAAACTATTATACTGGCTGATGTTTTAATGTAAGCTGTGCTCAAGACTGATATCTTGATTGAAGGAGCAAATGTCTCTATAAAGTATATCACAAGTATCATATGTAGTAGCAAGGTTTAAATTTAACAGTTCACACATTACTAATTCAAAATTCACAATGCACTGACAAGACTACTGTTATAAATATAAATATCTAGCCTCTTCAGTGCATGAGACTTGCATCTTCTAAGCCAACCATCTCTGTTGAAATTGAAAATATTATTACAGACAAAGGACCGAGATAATGATCTTTTGCATAAACCTATGTGTTTTCTAGACTACTGTTCTACATCATGGAAATTTCTACCAAAACAAACTGGTACTACATGTTTAGGAAAGTGATACTCATCACAGAAGAGTTTTTTTTTGAAAGTAGGAAAATACGCTCTGTGAATGAATGAGTTCCGGAATTCACACTGGACAAAACTCGTGTAGCAGAAAAACCAATGACAGCTGTTACAAATCTCTGACTGTGAAGAAATTAACCTGCACATAATAGGTTTCTCACGTTACTAAAGAAGTGAACCTAGTGAAAGTTTTGCGGAGCAATCAAGTGTATACTGAATAGACGTTCGCTACTTGATAGGCTAAGTCTTAAAATCGACTTGACGTAAATAATTTGGTAAAAACAAAACTGATAGGAAGTCTGTTATTGGCTATCCCTGTAATGTCACATTACAGTTTAAATACAATAATTATACCTTTATGTGTAGTACATAATACGAATTCATAAAATGCAATAAATTATGTCCATAACAACGGAAAGAATCAAGTGAAAGTAATTTCGTTGTGGCAGTTATGAAATGTCGCACAATGCATAGAAACAAGTTTCGCAGACTGTATTGTATTCCTTACAGAAACACACGCGTCAAACCGCGTACCTGCCGGAGCATTTAAAAGGCATTGACAGCATTTTCCTGTTCACGAACATTACATTTTGTCTTACTTATCCAACGTACTTTCAACTTATGAAATGACTTGTGACGAGAAACACTGAATCATTTTCTCCCTTATGCTCCCTTGATAGTTCTAAGTTTACGTAACACCACACCATCGTAGTTACATCTGTAAGAAGCTACAATTTCTGCGTTAAAATATGACAGACTGACGTAACGTACACGGCAATTTACAGTACACAGAACAGATTATTATTGGTTGTTACTACAGGCAGTCGACAAACTTCTACTAAGGCAAAATTCTTAAAATTGGCAGACATTCATTCCCTCGAATTTCGGCGTAAGCACTGTAGCAGTGGATCAAATTTCAAAGAAATACGTGTATGTGATATTTTATATGGTATCAAAGTTAAGTGTACCAGCAGTTTCACGAGTCACGAAGAATAGAACATTGATTTCTTGTGAGCGTCATTTAGCTGAAATATGTCAATACTGAATCAGTGTATATTGTCCGTCATACGACTAAAACTTCCTTAGCACAAAAAAGCTGACATGTTGTGAATGATCAAAGAAAAGGCAGTTCATTAACAGTCGTGCTTACCTCTTTAGGAGTAACTTTAGTTGTGAATGTCTTAAAAAGAATAAATCACATGAACAGCTTGAATAACACCTTAACTTGTCCTCACAGGTGATAACAAAACTAAGTTGTCAGAAGCAGGAAAACATACGATGCAAAAGGCTACACCTTTGAAAACATGTATACAATGTACACGTCTGACGGTAACAACATATGTATTATATTACTGACACACGACACAGTCAACGAACGTCAAAACCGATAGATGCGCTTTCGAAATCATGAAATATCACTTTTTCAATTAAGAATCCAACGAGTATCAGGCAGTCTAGTTCTGCAGGAACGACAGCACATACTAATATCCAGTTACAAAAGATAAAATTTCACGTTACAGGCAATATAACCATTATATCGAAATGCTAAACGTACTTCTCTCCAGCTGGCTTTGCCACGTAAGGCCTTACTGCGCATGCGCACAGCGAGCCACGTCAACTTGACATCTTTGCCCAAAACAATGATTCAATTTTTTTTCCAAGACCGCAAACAGCATTCCCATCCATACAATAGGGACCGTGCAGTATCATATTACTAAGCGTGCACATTGAGAACAGTATAGTTTAGCCAATATCTCCAAAATTTCTTCACTTAGGATCAAGGGTTTATCCGAAGGAACATTTTTGTACATAGAAAATGACCTTTCCACGTCACAAGAAGTGACAGGAGCTTAGTTAAGGTAAGAAACTTCGGGAAAAGTTAAATGAAGTTGAAAGTACTTCGCATTTCCACCAAAAACATTTTTTTACGACTTCATAAACTCGCAATCTGGATTTGATCCGATAACTTTGTTCAGTTTATCTTTTGCTTCAACACCCACTAATCTATAGGATGACTGCAAAGATTTTTCAATCTCTTCAGCATTTGTGAAAGTTTCCAACAGTGGCAGACATGTGACTTCCAGCTCCGTAATTGCCGAAGGCAAACGAGCGAAATTTGACTTGATGTAAATCAGATCTTGCTTCCAATGTCTTTCCTTGAGTGTCACTTCCGCATCTTTAATGAAGATTACATCAGTGCCATCAAAGGTGTCTACGACCTAAAACCGAAGGAAACAAATCAAGTTGGGGCAGTAACATAGGTTTGCTAAAGCAAGTAGCTGTTAACCAAATGTTCTAGAATTTACAGTCTCTTACGAAATTTACTTCATCTAAATTATCACAGAAAAATCTGATACCAGTTATTCATGTTCCGGTGCGCCATCTGGTCAAAACAGGTTGTGGAGGCAAGGATAAATCTATCTCTATGTGTGGCAACACGGGCAGATGCTTTCACATGTGTTTAATATGAAAAAAAGTCAGCATGTGATTTATTTACAACTGTCAGAATTATCAAATTTTTGTGCTTTAGCTTCTGTTTTTCTTCTTTGTGGTGGATACCAACGTATGCACATTATCATGCCGAAATTTTAGACTTACTGTTTCAGCTACCTAATGTAGCACAAGGGACTAAAGATGTAACTTGCTTTAGGGTAGGATAAAACATTTTGAGTGCTTCTACATCCTTCAGCAATATGGCCATTGTTTTATTTAAATTTACTGGCCACAATATTCCTAAAAATTATAAAAATACCCGAGTGATGATACGTTTTAAAACATGACATACAGTCAGAAAATTTTTTAGCAAGCTCAGATCTCCTGCTTTGCAAGTAGAGAGGAAGAAACACTTTAAGCAACTAGTTCAAATGATTTATTCTGGTAATGTTCAGAGCAGTCTTTCTTTTAGTGAACAGTAGTTCTTTTGCTCCTCGCTTCCCCTACATATTGAAAGTTGGAGTTAACTATTCTCCCACCTCCTGATACTGAGTACACTGCACTCCCAGGACCTGTATTTCTAAACTCCCAATGATGCTCTGCACTAACTACGTCTGATCAGCAGACTGAAACCTTTCAGTTAATTCAGTGTAGGCTCCAGTTCTGAAGTGTGTGAACTGCGTCGTATCAGAAGACCTAAAGCTTTTTTATTCCGCTTTTTTTTTAGGTCAGTTCAGTCTCCTGTAGGGCCTGTCTGTATCTAAATATTTCTTTCCCATCGTAAGAATTAATTTTTGTGAACTATTAAATAAGTACGAAGTTTCCCTTTTTCCAGGCTTATCAGATAACAAAATGAGCTAGGAAGCAGATAAACGCTATTATCGAACACGAGAATACTTTACTCTTTTGTGCTTCCCACATCCCAGTTAATGGTCCGTGTTGGAACTGAAAGCACTCAGCCCTTTCTGACAAAAAACTTGCATGTAAAAAAATTCGTAGAAATATGTTCACTGGTTTGCTACTAAAGGTCATTCAATTTTTGTAGGCAAAAAAATTGTAAAATTTTGCTTTCTAACATATATGTTTATGGATTTTTCTTAGTGCCCTTAATGACTGATGTATAAACATTAAAGATGAATTGCGTCGTTCATTTGAACAAATTCATCGAACTAGTCCGATATGAAGAACTGTCTCAAAAGGAAGAGTTCTGTAAAAAGAATTTCTTTGCCCATCATTAAACCACACGAACTTCCGAAAAGTGAATGGTTGTGTCACTTCTTGCAGTGCTGACAAGATACGTTTCCACCGATCATCTGCTACAGTAGAAGTGGCACACAGAACTCGAAAGTAACAAACATGAAAACGTGTAATAAAAAAGGTGAAATGAATATTAAATTAAATTAAGGCTGTGGAAACACAATTACAGCTACATAACAAAAATAACTAGAGCTACAAAGTCCACCAGCCTTACCAATCGAAACAATGGGACATGAGCTTACTGAAATGTTTGCAGATTATACGAAGGTCTTTTCAGACAACTTACGGGAATTCAGCCAGGTTATATTTACAGCGACAGCCGATATTTTGGCGGGAGTACATCCCGCCATTTTCAAGGCAAAAACTGCAATGGTCGCTGTAATTATTACGTGGCTCAATTCCCGTGAAAATTGTACATGCCAGGAGAAACTCAGGTCTCATATATGAAGGTGATTCTGAGGACATTTGCAAAGGCACTGCTTCATCAAAGAAATTTGCAATTGTAGAGCGGTCTACTTTTTGCAGAGGTTTGCGACGCACTAGATACAGTTGTCCCTATCCATACTCACTCAAAACCAAGTTCACACGTGCATCTAATGTGGCGCAGCAGCTTGTGGCTTGCTGTAGTGGCATTGGACGCCACAAATTCTTCGTAGTTGCACAGCTTTCAATATGGCGACAACTGAAATCATATGGGCGAGTATGAATGTTATAGTGCAGGTTATGACCTTAGAGCTGTAGTTAAGAGTTAGAGTTAAGTACAGGGAAGACGAAACAAAAATGATGGATCTGAAAAAAAATTTCGCACAGGGATAAATCAGGGGAAACATATATAACACTCAGAGACGAAAATGCTGTATGCAAGGCAAGCTAACCAACAGCGGGCATTTAAAAATCATCAGCAGACACGCTACTCTCCCAAGAATCTTACTGCATTCTTTGATAAACCTTTGATCCTTTCGAGTTTCGTCTAACACCTAACTGGCAAATTAACAGATAACATGAGGACTGAAGTGAGTTTAATTTCACAAAGTTAATTTTTAGTTTCTTGCAAGCTCTTTCAAATCACAGCTATCAGCCTTTTGATTTTGTTATGTGTAGCTGGAGCCACTCCAAAGAAACAACGCTTATAAAGTTTTTCAGCGACGCCCAGTGCCGACAGAAAGCGTCAGTTTGTTTCCCACTTTGAGCAAAATGATTTTTAAAGCGAAATTTTGTGTGTCCATTCGACCAAGCGTTCCAAAATAGTTTAGTGCAATACTTGTTTTATCAATACGTATTAATAGGGTCAATAAAAATCGAAGAATAACCAGTACTCTAGTAGCAACAGCACTTGGAGGTAAAGCGACGCTTGCTGTCGACACTGGGCAGCACATTAAGGATCTGATGAACAGTGTTTGTTTAGGCTGGCTCAAGCTACACTCTGGAAAGATCTGCGAAAACCTATATATACATCAAAAAAAGTTTTACATCACCTCGGTTCTGGGAGTTCAGGTACCTGTATAGAAAACTGGAATAGAGATCAACATAAACATCATTTCCACCATTTTTATTGCTCATGAAAACCACACATCACATGTTGTACGACCATACAGCGAGACCTTCAGAGGTGGTGGTTCAGATTGCTGTACACACAGGTACCTCATACCCAGAAGCACATCCTCTTGCATTTATGCATGCCTGTATTCATCATGGTATACTATCCACAAGTTCATCAAGGCACTCTTGGTCCAGATTATCCCACACCTCAACGGCGATTCAGCGTAGATCTCTCAGAGTGGTTGGGGGTCACGTCGTCCATAAACAACCCTTTTCAATCTATCCCAGGCATGCACTGAAGGGTTCATGTCTGGAGAACATGCTCGCCACTCTAGTCGAGCAATGTCTCTTTCCTGAAGAAAGTCATTCAAAAGGTGTTCACGATGGAGGCTCGTCAGTATGCTGCTGATATGGTTGCACCATCGGTTGGAGGATGGCATCCACGTATTGTACAGCCTTTACGGCGCCTCTCATGACCACCAGCGGCGAACATAGGCCCCACATAATGCCACCCCAAAACAGCAATGAACCTCCACCTTGCTGCACTCTCTGGACAGTGTGTCAAAAGCGTTCAGCCTGACTGGGTTGCCTCCAAATACGTCTCTGACGATTGTCTGGTTGAAGGCATATGTGACACTCATCAGTGAAGCGAACGCGATGTTAGTCCTGAGGGGTTCTTTCAGCATGTGGTGCTGGGCCCATCTGTAGCGCGCTGCATAGTGTCGTGGTTGCAAAGATGAAACTCGACATAGACGTCGGGAGAATAGTTGCGCATCATGCAGCCTATTGCGCACAGTTTGAGTCGTAACACGACGTCCTGTGATTGCATGAAAAGCATTATTCAACATGGTTGCGTTTCTGTCAGGGTTCCTCCACGCCGTAATCCATAGGTAGCGGTCATCCACTGCAATAGTAGCCCTTGGGTGGCCTGAGTGAGGAATGTCATCGACAGTTCCTGTCTCTCTGTATCTCCTCCGTGTCCGAACAACAAGGCTTTGGTTCACTCCGAGACGCCTGGAGTTGAGAGGCCTTCCTGGCACAAAGTAACAATGCTTATGTGATCAAACCGCGGTAATTACCGTCTAGGCATGGTTGAACTACAGACAACATGAGCAGTATACCTCCTTCCTGGAGGAATGATTGGAACAGATCGGCTGTCTGACCCCCTCCGTCTAATAGGCGCTGCTCATGCATGCTTGTTTACATCTTTGGGCGGGTCTAGTGACATCTCTGAACAGTCAAAGCGACTGTGTCTGTGATACAATATTCACAGTCTACATCTATTTTCAGGAGTTGTGGGAACTAGGGTGACGCAAAACTTTTTTTGATGTGTGTATATATGGGTGCATGGGAAAACTGACTTTAATATTAAGTGTTTTCTTAAATACCTATGCTTAAGACATTTGAAGGTAATTTTCGCTTAAGGCGATTGAATCCAATGTATCAAACTTTTATGTACTTTTAAAAAAATTACTTGACTACAGATTTCGCCAGTTTTTTAAATAGTATGTTTGTTACTGCCAAAGCATCACACAGATCCACAAAAAATGGATTTTGCATTCGCTTCATTGTTATTGTACTGATAAATGATTGCACACTTTATGTTTTGGTGTCTCTGTTGTTTCATCTTTGCAGTATGACACACAAAAGTTACATGCTGATGTACTTGAAACTTTCTTGAGTATTTGATTAACAAATGAAATATAGCTTATATCAACATTACTTTTTTTTTTTACGTGGAGAACTTCTAGATCCAGTAAAGCTGATAGAAAGTGGCTTGATATGTCGTGTAAGTTTTTAGGAAAAACATTCTTTAAAATATGATTCTTCCTGGTAGAAATGAGAGATGGTAAATACATAACTACTTGCAGCCTTATTGCGACAATAATAATTAATGAAAACACCATCTATTGTTAGAAATTCCTTTCTCTCGATCCATTTTCACAAAATCTCTGCTCTTGCAGCTTCCAGTCCTTGTGAGAGCCATCACTAAATTTCGTAATTCGATGCAAATGTATCTAGTGTCTGCGTTCATTAGTTCTCAAGCAGTACAGTATTCTGCCACTTTCCTTTGTCAGCGACAAAGAAAAAGGCTTCATTGTCGCCCACCATCGTAATACAAATGTGGGAAGGAAATGGTTTAGCGTCGTGTTGTTACCGTATTTTATACACACTTCTACAAAGCAACATAATGCTAATAACTGCTTAATTTTTTTTTTACTTCTAAAATAATAATTGGTCTAAGGTCTGTCAATTTCATACAGAGCTCGCCTCAAAGACGATTGTGGTGACAGGGTATGGAATGAGACAAAGTAGTAGTGTGGTGGGTAATATCTTGTCCAATGCTGGCGACACAGCTCAAGTACAAAAATAGTTACCACTCACTGTACATAGCAATGCCAGGCACAATGAGGGAAGGTACAAAGTATTTTGTCTTCTACCAAAGTATACAGAGCTACACTAGGGTGTTTGATCTCACTGTGAATTTACAGACAGTAAAAAGCATTTTTAAAAGAAATCATTTCCGCTTTTGGCTGTTAAAACACTGTTTATTGCGACTATAATTTCGACATGTTGTCATTTTCGTGCATTGTGGGATGTTGTAACCCTCTCGATAGTATAAAACTGTGCATGCTATGTAAGAACATTTGCATTAGGTGTCGTAAATTTATCAGCTGTTTTGAAACCAGAAAAAATGTATAATATGCATATGAATGTCTAAAACTCTTCGGAAAATGCATTTACTCCCAAAAAGGCCGAAACATCCAAATATGCATGCAACATACATTTTCTTGGTAATACTGGCTCTACCAATGACATAAAATTTAACGTTCTACAATAACATTTTCAAAACCTGAACTACTAAATTTATAGCATAGTTTTTCGTTCCACAACTGATAAGAAACAAAATAAGCTGGACAACACATGAATGTCTCAATGTTCTCCTTTCTGACAATCTTTTACATTTCCTGTTTCAGCAGTATTTTAGTTTACTGCATAAAATTCAGAGTGTAACCTATTTTTCTCCTGAAACTGCCACCATCTCTTTTGTTAAATTTCTCCCGTACTTCAAGTATCACCTAATTGTGAAATGTAGATGTCGCCATAGTGTAATAATGATATTCAGTGTCTTCTCAATTTCACTTCAGACATTGGATTAGCATGCTATTTTTTACATTATATGTCTGACATTGCCAAAATACATGTAAGCATTGTACAGTAGAGCATTTCTTTGTAGCAGTCTATGGCAACAGGATACTGTGATTGTGGCTCTCCTGAAATCTTGGTTGTGTTGATGAAATATCATCTGAAATTGTGCTAAACGCATTCTCTGAAAATTATTTCGTGCAGTTAGTTCATGAGTTCACGCGTATAGTAAACGGTTGTGAAAACACACTTGACCTCTTAGCAACAAATAATCCTGAGTTAATAACGAGCATAAAAACCGATTCAAGGATTAGTGAACACACGGTTGTTGTAGCGAGACTGAATATTGTAATCCCCAAATCCTCGAACAAAAGCGAAAAATATACCTATTCAAAAAAGCAAATAAAAATCCACTTGACGCCTTCCTGAGAGACAATTTCCGCTCATTCCAAATTAATAATACAAGTGTAGACCACATGTGGCTTAAATTTAAAGAAATAGTATCGGCAGCAATTGAGAGATCTATACCAAATAAATTAACAAACGATGGAGCTTATCCTCCTTGGTACACCAAATAGGTTAGAACACTGTTGCAGAAACAACGAAACAAACTTGCCAAATTTAAACAGACGCGAAATCCCCAAGATTGGCGATCTTCTACAGAAGCTCGAAATTTAGCGCGGACTTCAATGCGAGATGCCTATAACAGTTTTTCACAACGAAACTTTGTCTCGTAGCCTGGCAGTAAACCCAAAGAGATTCCTGGTTGGATGTGAAGTATGTTAGCGGAAAGAAACAATCAATGTCTTCTCTGCGCGATAGCAATGGAGATACTATCGAAGACAGTGCTGCCAAAGCCGAGTTACTAAACACAGCCTTCCGAAATGTTTTTACAAAAGAACACGAAGTAAATATTCCAGAATTCGAATCGAGAACAGCTGCCAACATGAGTAACGTAGAAGTAATTATCCTCGGAGTAGTGAAACAACTTAAATCACTTAATAAAAGCAAATCTTCTGGTCCAGACCATATACCATTTAGGTTCCTTTCGGAGTATGCTGATGCATTAGCTCCATACTTAACAATCATATACAACCATTCGCTCGACGAAAGATCCGTACCCAGAGACTGGAAAGTGGCTCAGGTCACACCAATATTCATGAAAGGTAGTATGAGTAATCCACTAAATTACAGGCCCATATCGTTAACGTCACGATGCAGCAGGATTTTAGATCATATATTGTGTTCGAACATTATGAATTACCTCGAAGAAAACCGTCCATTGACACACAGTCAACATGGGTTTAGAAAACATCGTTCCTGTGAAACACAACTAGCTCTTTATTCACATGAAGTGTTGGCAGCTATTGACAAGGGATATCAGTTCGATTCGTTGTTTCTGGGTTTCCGGAAGGCTTTTTACACTGTAATACACAAGCGGCTCGTAGTGAAATTGTGTGCTTATGGAATATCGTCTCAGTTATGTGAGAGAGGTCACAGTTCGTAGTAATTGACGGAAAGTCATCGAATAAAACAGAAGTGATTTCTGGCGTTCCCCAAGGTGGTGTTATAGGCCGTTTGCTGTTTCTTGTTTATATAAACGATTTGGGATACAATCTGAGCAGCTGTCTTAGGTTGTCTGAAGACGACACTGTCATTTATCCACTAAAAAGTCATAAGTAGATCAAAACAAATTGCAAAACAATTTAGAAAAAAATCTGAATGGTGCAAAAAGTGGCAGTTGACCCTAAGTAACGAAAAGTGTGAGGTCATCCAAATGAGTGCTAAAAGAAACTCGTTTAACTTCGGTTACACGATAAATCAGTCTAACCTAAAAGCCGTAAATTAAACTAAATACCCACGTATTATAAATACGAACAACTTAAATTGGAAGGAACATATAGAAAGTGTTGCGGGGAAGTCTAATCAAAGGCTGCGTTTTATTGGCAGAACACTTAGAAAATGTAACAGACCTACAAAGGAGACTGCCTACACTACACTTGTCCGTCCTCTTTTAGAATACTGCTACATGGTGTGGGATACTTACCAGATATTGCTGATGGAGTACAATGAAAAAGTTCAAAGAAAGGCAGTACGTTTTGTATTATCGCGAAATATGGGAGAGAGTGTCACAGAAATGATACAGGATTTGGGCTGGAGGCGTTTTTCGTTGTGACGGAATCTTCTCACGAAATTCCAATCACCAACTTTCTCCTCCAAATGCGAAAATATTTTGTTGACACCGACCTACAGTACCACGATACCACGATAAAATGGGGAAATCAGAGCACATACGGAAAGATATAGGTGTTCATTCTTTCCGCACGCTATACGAGATTGGAATAATAGAGAATTGCGAAGGTGGTTCGATGAACCCTCTGCCAGGCACTTAAATGTGATTTGCAGAGTATCCATATAGATGTAGATGTAGATACACTGGTCTACCTCTGTACTCTGCAGACAACTATGAAGTACAGTGGCAAGCAGCACTTCCCATAGTATCACTTTCTACGGCTTCTTCCTGTTACATATGTGTATGGTGCCCAAGAAGAATTATTGCTTAACTCTTTTATGGTTAAAATTTATTTTACAAATATTTGAAAAATAAAATGTCAAGAACTGATCCCCATTATGCCCAATAATACAATTTCACTGCCAGAATGAAAAAAGTTTTATGTTGGCTGATTCTGAAACTCAGTGAGATGGGACAATAGGTTCTCAGAAACCTAACTAGTTCCACGTTTCCATGTTTATTTTCAAGGTCAAATTTTTGTTTGTAGAGTGATTTTACGGGACATGAAATATGGAAAACAGTATAACAAAATCAGTACCAAAACACATGCATTTTACTGACAATTAAAACCATGAAATGATAAAATTCTCTCAAGTTTCCAGCCACGTCAAGTGTTTTAAAACTCACAAGCTTTCAGCCGAGTATTAATGACCACTGTCAAGTGATGACTGTCTTTTGATTGCTGCTACAGCTCTTATTCAGCCACACTTCCTTCTGTGACATCACTGGTGAATGCTTCGGCTCTGTGTAAAGTAATGTTTTTGTTATGCTTATCCATTACGGATATTTTAGAACCGTGACTGTATACACTCCTGGAAATTGAAATAAGAACACCGTGAATTCATTGTCCCAGGAAAGGGAAACTTTATTGACGCATTCCTGGGGTCAGATACATCACATGATCACACTGACAGAACCACAGGCACATAGACACAGGCAACAGAGCATGCACAATGTCGGCACTAGTACAGTGTATATCCACCTTTCGCAGCAATGCAGGCTGCTATTCTCCCATGGAGACGATCGTAGAGATGCTGGATGTAGTCCTGTGGAACGGCTTGCCATGTCATTTCCACCTGGCGCCTCAGTTGGACCAGCGTTCATGCTGGACGTGCAGACCGCGTGAGACGACGCTTCATCCAGTCCCAAACATGCTCAATGGGGGACAGATCCGGAGATCTTGCTGGCCAGGGTAGTTGACTTACACCTTCTAGAGCACGTTGGGTGGCACGGGATACATGCAGACGTGCATTGTCCTGTTGGAACAGCAAGTTCCCTTGCCGGTCTAGGAATGGTAGAACGATGGGTTCGATGACGGTTTGGATGTACCGTGCACTATTCAGTGTCCCCTCGACGATCACCAGTGGTGTACGGCCAGTGTAGGAGATCGCGCCCCACACCATGATGCCGGGTGTTGGCCCTGTGTGCCTCGGTCGTATGCAGTCCTGATTGTGGCGCTCACCTGCACGGCGCCAAACACGCATACGACCATCATTGGCACCAAGGCAGAAGCGACTCTCATCGCTGAAGACGACACGTCTCCATTCGTCCCTCCATTCACGCCTGTCGCGACACCACTGGAGGCGGGCTGCACGATGTTGGGGCGTGAGCGGAAGACGGCCTAACGGTGTGCGGGACCGTAGCCCAGCTTCATGGAGACGGTTGCGAATGGTCCTCGCCGATACCCCAGGAGCAACCGTGTCCCTAATTTGCTGGGAAGTGGCGGTGTGGTCTGGCGGTGCGATCCCCTACGGCACTGCGTAGGATCCTACGGTCTTGGCGTGCATCCGTGCGTCGCTGCGGTCCGGTCCCAGGTCGACGGGCACGTGCACCTTCCGCCGACCACTGGCGACAACATCGATGTACTGTGGAGACCTCACGCCCCACGTGTTGAGCAATTCGGCGGTACGTCCACCCGGCCTCCCGCATGCCCACTATACGCCCTCGCTCAAAGTCCGTCAACTGCACATACGGTTCACGTCCACGCTGTCGCGGCATGCTACCAGTGTTAAAGACTGCGATGGAGCTCCGTATGCCACGGCAAACTGGCTGACATTGACGGCGGCGGTGCACAAATACTGCGCAGCTAGCGCCATTCGACGGCCAACACCGCGGTTCCCGGTGTGTCCGCTGTGCCCTGCGTGTGATCATTGCTTGTACAGCCCTCTCGCAGTGTCCGGAGCAAGTATGGTGGGTCTGACACACCGGTGTCAATGTGTTCTTTTTTCCATTTCCAGGAGTGTATTAATGTAAATAAGTTATACACAACTGCAACCAGTCACTTTTTCAATAATAATGCTTTATTACATTAACCGGTTTTCGAACTCTTTCAGGTTCATCTTCAGATGATTTCGGGAGGATCCGGGAAGTTACATCATTACTGGTAGTAGCATAATGCTGGGTGCTGGTTTGTGACAGTATAGGCGGCTTTTTTCGTATCTGTCTGCCTCCATTTTGGTGTCGTGAACACTTTCACACGAACTATATTAGTTCACACTTTAACAGTGACACTTTACCAGCATCCAGCATGCGCTTTACAACTGTTGCTTATATATATCTGCACCCACATGGTATTTTATGTTCTCCTGGCATTCTGAAGCCTGTGTCATCTATCACTGGTCACATGAGTTGTCGAATTTTTCCTGGAGTCCTGAAGATCGAATAGAGTTTATGCAAGAGCTGACTAATCTCTCCTGATATTGGGCCGCAGAACAGCAAAAAAGGAAGCATTTCCGGTCCTCCTTGGGGTCCTGCTGCTTACGGGTTATCGGAAAGATGGCTTGCGAAATCTGGTGATTGTTGCTGCTGTTTTCAATGTATACTTTCCATAAGTGGCTCAGTTCCTTCAACAAGTTTTCGACGTCTCAGACTGCTTCCGCTTGATGGACCAAGGTCCTCAGGACAGAATGTTTCTGCAACGGATGGTGATAGCTGTTAGTATGCAGATTTGGTCTCTGGGTTTCCAGGAAACACTGTGACTGAGACACTGATTCTCTTTATGGCAGATGAGGACCCCAAGGAACGGAGAGACACCGTATGTCCCTATCTCTAACATGAACTCGATGTTATCATGCGTATTGTTGGTACTTTCCAAGAATTTTTCAAGTTCATGAGATCAGTCAACAAACTTGTCTTTGTCGATCAAAGCAACTAGGCTTTCCAGGAGCTGTGTACAGCTGGGCAATGTCCTCAAAGTACTTCATAAACAGGTTGGCCATAACTGGACCTAATGGGAATCTCCTCTTAAAGCTGTCTGTCTCGTTAAAATATTCTCCATCATAAAAAATGCGACGACGTTATAGTGTGCTTATAAATCCATAACAGTGTTGGCAAATAACTGAGAGAGCAGCTCTATAGAATTTTTGATGGGAACGCGTGTGAATAATGACACCACATCAAAGCTGACCATAATATCTCCTTCTCAAAGATGCAGACATTTAATTCGACTGATTAAGTCGGTCGTATTCTTTTTCTCGTGTACACAATGACTAGCGTTTGGAGAATTAAGGCTGGTCAGATGTTTCGTGAGACTGTAAGTTGGGGATCCAGTGATGCTCGTGATGGAATGTAGAGGTGTGTTCTTCTTGTGAATCTTTGGAAGGCCGTACCACACAGGTGGTCAAGGTGCCTGAGGGAGGAATTTTTTAATGGCATTCTCTTCCAGTGAAAACCTCTTGAGAAGTTACAATGTATTGCTCATTATTCTGGCTGTTGGCTCCCTTGATAATTTTCGATATGTCTCCTCCTCTAGAATCAACCGGATCTTTGTGCCATAGTCGGGTCGTTCCGTAATGATGGCTGGGATGAATATGAGGAAATAATAGTTGCAGAGTTTCGTTTAGCTCTTCACGTTGGGAACCTGTATGTTGAAAGATTGCAGCCCGTTTCTCGACGAATTTCTTCTGTAGTTTTACTGGACATCTTGCGAATTACCTGTTCCACACCACTCATCATGTCAGTAAAAGAGGTGTTATGCAGTGCTGCTGCAAAATTAAATTTCTTGTCAAGAGCTGACATGGCAACCGTGTCGATGTTTCTCGTTGTCATGTTGATAACGGCGGATTCAGTTTGTTTTCCGTTCTGCCCTATGCTGTTGCTGTAAAAACTGACTGAATTTCCCTTTCTGCATTTCTGTGATTGTTGTGCTACTGTAGCTGCATCAATACATTCGCAGTCCAAAGTTTAAGCCACTGTAGCTCACTGCCATTTGTATCCAAATGCTTTTTGGTTGATGTGATGTCTCTTGGAGCAGGGTAAAGCTGGCACGACGAAATATTATCTTGGCCGCAGCAGTGTTGATATGGTGGCTCACGAAGACAAAACATTCCCTTCATGGCAGGGTAGAAGAAACGCAAGAAAGCTTAACATGCAGCTTCCCTGGGGGGCCTCATGAGACTTGTGGAAGACGCTGTACAAGGGTGTATAAAACAGCCTGTGGTTGTGGACAGTCTTACGTCAGACAGACTGTACATGCAACTGAACAACGACATGTGGATCACAAAAGATGCTTTTACCTTCAGTTCACAGAGAAATCAGTGGTAGCATAGCATGCTCCAGAAAACAGAGGTCATATTGTTTTCCGTGAGACATCTACTATTACATGGACGAATAGTTTGCGCAATACCATAATAAAGTAAGCGATCGAGATAAAAATTTGTGACAGTACCCTTAATAAAGACGGTAGACTGTAGCTAAGCACAGCTTGGGACCCACGCATCTAATCAGAATGTTGAAGCAGGCACACAACGAAAATCTGACCTAATATGGCGCTGGAGTGAGTACCAGTGACGTCACAGGAGGTAGCGCAACTATGTAACGACAGTGGTAGCAACCAAATGACAATCACCACTTGTCAATGGCCAAGGAGTACTTGGCTGGAAGCTCGGGGATTTTAAGTTAATTGATCTGACTGCAAGATCGAGAGAATTTTATCAATATATATCGCTTCCGAAACCATGATTTCGAAAAAAATTATATGAAATATCGGACACAAGTGTTCAACATAAATTATTAGTTTAAAAAAAATCATGATTCACCTCCAAGAGCTGTGGATAAAAATGATTTCATTATACAACCAGCTATGGCCACAGACCATTATCAGGTATCATGAAATATTTACAACAGCTCATAAGCTATACAGAATATATATATATATATATATATATATATATATATATATATATAAACATCCCATTAAACACGTTTTGTGGAAACCAGCAGATCTAATGAGAAGTGTAGTAATGATTCGAAACAATGTCTATGATGTATAAGAAAGCGCAGTTACTTAGTTCATACATTTTTAGATGATTAGATCTGTTTTTTCGTGAAATAGACGCATCGTGCCAGCTATAAATTTATGCTGCCCCATTTGATTGCTAAAACCTCTGTATACACACCCACTGCTGTTTTTCTTCAAGTTCTGAAAGCTCCTCACTTGATGGTAGCACCAGAAAGATATGGGGTATAGACATTCCAACCCTCAAAACTGTGTATTACTTTATTGAGACAAATGTGTCCCATCAACCACCTAAGGATTAAACCTCTGTGGAGGCTTAGTTATCCTAATCTTATTTCCACTGTCCCTAAGGGAGCGAATATACCTACATTCCTAACTTAACGCTAGTGCTTGAAACTTTGTATGTAGGGATTACTGGGATAGTTGGTTTCACTCCTTTACACTCTGCAAATGGTCAAATAAACACATGAGCACACTCCTCAAGTGGGTGTTTTGTATTGTGCTCATCTGTTCTCAATGTTTTCAGAGCGATAAACTGACGCTACTGCCATCGCCTCTGGCGAGTAAATGTAGAAGGCGACTTAGTGAAAACCCCATGCATTTTGCATGCTAATCTGAGATCACTCATTACAAATATACAGTCAAAAATTGTCTATCACGTCATAACTTTTCACAAAACATACTAATATTAATCATTTTTACGAGTTTTATTAGCTTACACTAAAGTAAGAACTAAGATTTATTCAGCTAAAAACATAAAATTGTGATTTATTAATAGTTTTAATACTCATATTTTCATAGAGGTATGATATTAGTGAACAAAATATAGAGGAAGTTGAAAAGACACTAACTACAGGGTGTCTGCATGAAATCTTCCTGGTTTCCAAGTGCTATTAAAAAAACTATTAGACACAGATATTTGTGGTTTGTGATATAATCTAAAGCAACTCAAAAAGTTTCATATAGATATTTTTTCCAAATGATTCCTTTTCTTTTCTTTCAGGTCGTAAATAGTTACCAGAAATGACTACAGCTTAAGAGTGAGCACAATGTGTGATGTGTTATGTGGAAGCAAATCATCCATTTCCATCTAAAGAAATTTCTGATATTAATTTCAAAGACAGCAATCACATGTTAAGACAATTAAGGCCTGGTATGACAAGTTCCTTGCCACTGAGATTATGTAAAGACAGTCAGGTTCTGGAAGAAAATGCACATCTGTTGAAGTGGCAGAGGAGATTTATTTTTATTTTTATTTACTCACCGAGTCCCTTAGGACCAAATTGAGGAGCAGATCTCCAAGGTCATGGAATGTGTCAGTACATGAAATTACTATGTAAAAGTAATAACAGATAAAAATAAAATCTTAATGAACCCAAAAAAGTCAAGCCATAAGTTTAAGTAAATGCAATCAACAATACAACACAAGAATCAGCTTAATAGAAGGAGTGACCCATGAGGAAACTCTTCAGTTTCGATTTGAAAGTGCATGGATTTCTGCTAAGATTTTTGAATTCTTGTGGTAGCTTATTGATAATGGACACAGCAGTATACTGCACACCTTCCTGCACAAGAGTTAAGGAAGTCAGATCCAAATGCAGATTTAATTTCTGCCTAGTATTAACTGAGTGAAAGCTGCTTATTCTTGGGAATAAGCTGATATGTTAACAAGAAATGACAGTAAAGAACATATATATACTGAGAGGCCAATGTCAAAATATTCAGACTCATGAACAGGGATCGACAAAAAGGTTTGTGAACTTACACCACTTACTGCCCGAACCACATGTTTCTGAGCCAAAAATATCCGTTTAGGATGGGAAGAAATATAATACCATACGACATATGCGAATGAAAATAAGCAAAGTAGACTAATTTTCGTGTCGAACGATCACTCACTTCTGATACCATTTGAATAGTAAAAATGCAGTATTCAGTCTTTGAACAATATCCTGAATAATGGTCTTCCATGACAGTTTACTATCTATCTGAACACCTAGAAATTTGAACTGTTCAGTTTCACTAATCAGATGCCCATTCTGTAAAATTAAAATGTCGGGTTTTGTTGAACTGTTAGTTAGAAACTGTAAAAACTGAGCTTACTGCAATTTAGCATAAGTTTATTTTCTGCAAGCCATGAACTAATGTCATGAACTGCACTATTTGAAACTGAGCCAATGTTGCACACATTCTTTACTACCAAGCTAGTGCCATCAGCAAACATAAATATTTTAGAGTCACTCTTAATACTAGAGGGCATATCATTTATATAAATAAGGAAAAGGAGTGGCCCCAACACTGATCCGTGGGGCACCCTCCACCCCCCCCCCCCTCACCTCCCCCACATACACACCCCCATTTGACCATAGCCCACTCAGACCCCACATCACAGCCATTCTCAACACTGTGAATGATGACCTTTTGCTTTCTGTTACTAAAGTAAGAGATGACATAATTAAGTTAATTTAACAACATACTTAAGTTAATATAACAACTTTTTTGTTTTTTTGTGTTTTTTATTTTTTTATTTTTTATTTTTTTATAATTTTTTCTTTTTTTCTTAATTTATATCTAAAAATTCCTCTATGGAGTAGAAGGAGTTGTCATTCAGAAATTCTACTAATTTCTTCTTAAATACTTGTTGGTTATCTGTCAGACTTTTGATACTATTTGGTAAGTGACCAAAGACTTTAGTGGCAGTATAATTTACCCCTTTCTGTGCCGAAGCTAGATTTAATCTTGAATAGTGAAGATCGTCCTTTCTCCAAGTATTATAGTTATGCACACTGCTATTACTTTCGAATTGGGTTTGGTTATTAATAACAAATTTCATAAGAGAGTATATGTACTGAGAAGGCTTAAATTTTGTAAACGTGTTTGTTTCTTGTTTCACGGTAATTTAACTAGTTTCTCGGTAACAAATAAGTAAACTACCGTAAATAGCGTATAACTTCATTGTTTCAATACAGATTTCAGAAAAACAGCATAACTTTATATCAGAAACTTGCTTATATACATTTGTTTATAGGCCTAATTCACGTAATGTTTTTGGAGAATCAAACTTAAAGTATGTCGATTAATTGTCCTTTTTTCATTCCATCGAGTGAAATAAATAATAAATAGCGTATACCTTCATTGTTTTAATACAGATCTCAGAAAACATCAGAATTTTAAATCAGAAACTTGCTTATATACATTTGTGAATAGACTTAATTCTTGTAACGTCTTTTTTGATTTTCGGTAATTTAATTGATTTATTCTAGCTAAAGTATTATTTTTGCCATGAGTAGGAAGTGCCTGACTTGCCGTAGAATTGTTAGTTCCGGGGTTTGGTGTGATGGATGCAGTAGTTTTTTTCACTGGGGGGACTGCAGTGGCGTGGGTGTCGGGAAAGTGGATCAGGCTCATCAGTGGTTATGTAGGATTTGCAGCAGAGATAGGAAGATAGTGGAACAGGAGGGGAAAATTGCTGCCCTTCAGGCTGAGCTAGATCAGGCTAGGGAAGATCTGGACAGGTTAAGGAGAGAGAAGGGCAAAGAGAGGTGAGAAGTGGCAACAGGTAACAGAAGGAACAGGCCTAGAACCAAGTCTGACAGTTTTTTGGTGAATGTCAAAAATAAGTTTGAACTGTTGCTTCAGTTAGAAACTGATGACCCTCAGGCAGAGGTAGGTGTAGACAGGACACAACAAACTTTCAATAGGAAATTGAAAAAGAATGTAGGAAAGTCATCGAAAAGGAAGAAAGTTTTGTTGTTAGGCAGTTCTCATGCCAGAGGTGTAGGCCAACTTCTGCAGGGGGAATTAGGACCAGAATACCAGGTCACAAATTTTTTCAAACCAAGTGCTAGTCTGGATCAGGTGACAGAGGATTTAGGTTCACTCTGCAAAGGATTTACCAGGGAAGACACCGTGGTTATTGTGGGAGGGCCAGGGAACAGCATCGACAGAGATCCTAGGTACAGTATAGAGTGTGACCTGGTAAAGATTGCGTCGGCATCGAGACACACCAATGTTGAATTTGTTTCTGTTCTGAGACGCCATGCCCAGCCTCATTTGGACTCTTCTGTTGGGAGAGTTAATTTGGAGTTGGAACAGCTGCTTGGGTTGGGTGCGGGGGCTCATATTGGTGTGGTTCCTGTTGATTCTCTCAGTAGGTGGGACTATACCAGGCACGGCCTACATCTCAACAGGAAAGGGAAGGAGAAACTGGCTGGGGTAATAGCAGGAAATTTAAGGGGGGGAGGCACTGCCATGAATGGTAAAATACCAGTGGTTACAAGTGTTGGAGCAGCACCTTTTTTAGGATAGGTAAGACAGAAAGATGTCAATCTCTACGAGAGGTCAGGATTGAAACAAATATTCAGTTTAAGAAAGAAATTAAACAGCACAATTCTAGCACATTGGATCACCAATCACAGCTGTCAATTATAAATTTTCACCAATCACCAGAAATTTTATCTCCACCAAGTTGTATCTCAGTCCTAGTTAATTGCATTGATGAATTAAAGTCCCCCAACCGAGTTGACATAATCTGCCTCTCTGAACACCATGTAACCACTGGTATAGGAACTAAGCCTAAGCACAATGAGAAACTCAGACAGGAGGGTACTGCAAATGTTAGAATAAGGAAAGGTTCTCATAAAAGTATAATTAAAAATAATGTAAGTATATTTCATCAAAATATTGGGAGTTTAAAGAATAAAATAGAAGAGCTTCTGGTTTGTTTAGAAGATTTAGAAGCTGAGGATGAAATAGATATACTATGCCTGTCTGAGCATCACATTGTTACTGATATGGATAAAGTAAATGTAAGTGGATATAAGCTCTCTGCACATGTAATGAGAGAAAATATGGAGCAAGGAGGAGTTGCCATATATGTCAAAAGTTATCATTGCACAAAAAGTATAGAAACAAAAAAGTTTTGTGTAGAGAAACATATAGAAGCATGTGGCTGTGAGCTTAAATTAAATAAAGGCACATTTGTAATTGTAACTGTATACAGGTCCCCATCAGGAAATTTTCATCTATTTCTGAAAAATTTCGACTCCTTGTTGTGCTATCTGTCAGACAGGGGGAAGCAAATTATTATTTGTGGGGACTTCAATGAGGATTCTCTGAAAGAGGGTAATAGGAAAAATGACCTTGAAGTATTACTCGGTTCTTTCAATTTGACACCTGTTATTGATTTTCCTACTCGGGTGGTAAAGGATAGCAGCTCAGTGATAGATAACTTCTTTATGGACCAAGATAAGTTTAACCAGATAAATGGTCAGCCTGTTGAGAATGGTCTTTCTGATCATGGTGCACAGCTAGTTACAATATATGATATAGCTCCATTCAGCAATACTAAACAGTCCTCCAAAGTAGTACGTTCAGTGAACAATTTAACAATTGCAAATTTCAGGGAAAGCCTACAGCAGTTAGACTGGGATGAAGTGTACCGTGAACCTGATGCCAATTTAAAATATAATTTATTTCATGACATTTTTGTAAATGCATTTGAAAACTGCTTCCCCAAGAAAATAGTCAAATATACTCGTAAGAAACCTTGTAACAAACCATGGCTTACTAAGGGTATGAAAATATCGTGTAACCAGAAAAGGGAAAAGTATCTGACAGCAAGAAAGGGTAGTGACCCAGAAACTATCAAACATTATAAAAACTACTGTGTTATATTAAGAAAAGTTATTAAAAAATCCAGAAGTATGTGTATCATGTCTGAAATCAGCAACTCTGATAATAAAATTAAAATAATTTGGAATATTATTAAAAGAGAAACAGGTCAACCAAGAGCACAGGAAGACAGTATTAACATCAGATTGAATGAAAACTTTACAAACAAAAAGTCAGAAGTTGAAAATATTTTTAATAATCATTTTCTAAATGTTGTGGATATAGTAGGATCCAGGTGTTCATTAGAAGATGCTAGGCTGTTAATGGAAGAGGCCATACCTATGCAATTTGATACAATTGAAATCTATCCCACTTCTCCCTCTGAAATTAGGAAAATAAACTTGCTTAAAAGCAAAACCTCACATGGAATTGATGGCATTTCCAGCAAAATACTAAAAGCTTTATCTCAACAGATAAGTAAGATTCTCAGCCACCTGTGTAATAGCTGTCTGGATCAGGGCATTTTCCCTGACAGACTGAAATATGCTATTGTTATACCTTTGCATAAAAAGGGGGATAGATCTGATGTCAACAATTACCATCCAATCTCCATTCTAACAGCTTTATCCAAAATTTTTGAGAAAGTAATGTATTCAAGAGTAGCTTCAAATATCTGTAAAAATGAAGTACTAACAAAATGTCAGTTTGGTTTCCAGAAAGGTTTTTCAACAGAAAACGCCATATATGCTTTCACCAATCAAATTTTGAATGATCTGAATAATCGAACACCACCCATTGGAATTTTTTGTGATCTCTCAAAGGCTTTCGATTGTGTAAATCATGAAATTCTGCTAAACAAGTTCAAGTACTGTGGCATGAGTGGGACAGTGCACAAATGGTTTAATTCGTACCTAACTGGAAGAGTGCAGAAAGTTGAAATAAGCAGTTCTCATAATATGCAAAGATCAGCACATTCCTCAAACTGGGAAACTATCAAGAATGGGGTTCCACAAGGGTCAGTCTTGGGTCCTTTGTTGTTCTTACTATATATTAATGACTTGCCATTCTATATTCATGAAGAGGCAAAGTTAGTTCTCTTTGCTGATGATACAAGTATAGTAATCACACCTGACAAACAAGAATTAACTGATGAAATTGTCAATACTGTCTTTCAGAAAATTACTAAGTGGTTCCTTGTAAACAGACTCTCACTGAATTTTGATAAGACACAGTACATACAGTTCTGTACAGTGAATGGTATGACGCCATTAATAAATATAGACCTTAATCAGAAGCATATAGCTAAGAGAGATGAGAGATTAAATTGGAAGAAACACATTGATGATCTGCTGAAACTTTTGAGTTCAGCTACATATGCAATAACGGTCATTGCAAATTTTGGTGATAAACATCTTAGTAAATTAGCTTACTACACCTATTTTCACTCATTGTTTTCATATGGCATCATATTTCGGGGTAATTCATCACTGAGGAATAAAGTATTTATTGCACAAAAGCGTGTAATCAGAACAATAGCTGGAGTCCACCCAAGATCACCCTGCAGACATTTATTTAAGGATCTAGGGATATTCACAGTAGCTTCTGAGTATATATACTCTCTTATGAAATTTGTTATTAACAACCAAACCCAATTCGAAAGTAATAGCAGTGTGCATAACTACAATACTAGGAGAAAAGACGATCTTCACTATTCAAGATTAAATCTAGCTTCGGCACAGAAAGGGGTAAATTATACTGCCACTAAAGTCTTTGGTCACTTACCAAATAGTATCAAAAGTCTGACAGATAACCAACAAGTATTTAAGAAGAAATTAGTAGAATTTCTGAATGACAACTCCTTCTACTCCATAGAGGAATTTTTAGATATAAATTAAGAAAAAAAATTATAAAAAAATAAAAAATAAAAAACACAAAAAAACAAAAAAGTTGTTATATTAACTTAAGTATGTTGTTAAATTAACTTAATTATGTCATGTATTGGAAAATTTGACATCATTACGAAATATCGTATTCATGATCCATGGAACTAGTATTAATCTAATCTAATCTAATCTAATTTCACTGAGAATAAGAAACATGTGACAAACAATATTATTCACATTTATGGGTGTATACATGTCAAGAATCGATACTATGTGACCTTGTAGTGAGACAATGGTCGATAGTCGATGGTTGATAGTCGATTGACTGATGCAGCTATAACTTCCCTTTCCTAGTGGCTATCTCTCCCACCCCTTTATACTGCCACCACTGGGCAATAACATTCCTGTAAGAACAGGGTGTGACAAGCGCCGCAACAACATAAATAAGGCAGCCGAATGCAGATAAAATTGCGTTTCCAGAAAAAAGTTTAGATGATATCAGACAACGGTTTTCACCATTGTCATCAGAACACTGAACTACATAACAATCACATTGTTCTGCGACAAATTTCAGCCGGCCAGAATGGCCGAGCGGTTCTAGGCGCTTCTGTCTGGAACTGGGCGACCGCTACGGTCGCAGGTTCCAATCCTGCCTCGGGCATGGATGTGTGTGCCGTCCTTAGGTTAGTTAGGTTTAAGTAGTTCTAAGTTCTAGGGGACTGATGACCTCAGAAGTTAAGTCCCATAGTGCTCAGAGCCATTTTTGACAAATTTCATTGTCACACTGTGTAACTGGATAGACCGATTCATCTCACCCAAGACAATGACAATTGATGAGGGTCGATAGTTTGAGTCAGTGGTTTTCGAAGATGCACACAACCCATGCAGCATTAAGCACAACCGCACAACAGCACCCCATCCCCAGAGTAATGCAGTGCCAGAGAATGCTTGAAGTCACTCTTATGTGCAATGGGATGTTGTGGAAAGAGGTTGTGCTGTGGGAACTGTTAGGAGTATGAACAGCATTCAAAGAGGATCTGTAATCATCGCTAGCTGAAAGTCCTCAAATGTGACGCACACAAATTCGCCACCCTGCTCAACAGCAAAGCGACGACTGTCTCGATCAGATACTTAAAGCTCATGTGGATACAACAGGATGACAATCCAGTGGATGTCGACGACATCGCAATATGGACAGTGACAGTGATGAGAAACTGCCATACAGTATGCACCTGACGTATTCAGACTCAGAAGAACCTGACACTATCAATGTAGACCTTAAAGACTTCGACACAGAGAACATAAGTGTTTCAATCGTCGACAACAGCTTGGTGGTAGACGCCCTTAGGGACGCCCCACCTACTTCGAACGTAGACCACACACAACGGTTTAAATACCTACATGCACTTCCACACAACGTCTACTATGCTTCTATTTCATCTTGTTTATCAACAGACATTGCCCTCACAGTCGTCTGCCTGAGGGTTCAGTCCATACACCAAGGCAGCTGCACCTTTGAAACACTGCTGCAGCCTGCATCCTTGCCCACCCAGTCAAAATCCCAGTATGGCTCCTCCGGACAGTTTCCTCGCCACCTACTACTTTACTATCTGTACTCCATCAGCCATATGAGCGACACCTTTCGGAGAAACGGTCTGGTGTTGCCTCTTACATGCACCTGCCACAGCATAACAGGTCAGGTGCCCCTGCACATCGCTCCACATCGTTTCTAAGAGAAACAGTCCATACATGCCCAGCCTTCACTCCAACCACGGCACAGCTGGTGATACAGATTTGTACACACCACACGGTCGATGACAGCCACACACAGCTCCCCCTCCCCTCTTTCACCGGTACTTAGCACTACAGGAGATGACTGAGGGCGGGGGTGGGGGGCTCTGTGAGGATACAGATATCAATAGAGCTGCTCGGAGGCATATGCATCACTGGTCAAAGACTTCTTGGGACATCCTACACCCTATAAACATAAAGCATTCCACCACATGATACACTGTCTCCTTGCTATCCCTATGTCTCAAGAATACTTTGATAAAAACAGTAGTAATTCCATACTTAATTTGACAAACAACAGGTCATTGAAGTAATTTTGCATTAAGCCAAGGATCGATACATTAAGAAGTTGAGATGACTACCTTTGCCTTTTCATCATGTTTGTCTTCATATTATCATCTTTGGAATCAGCAATGTACTTGAAAATGAGCTTATAATCGAAAAACTAGGTTGTGTAGTAACTCTTATAAAATTTGTGAAACAGTGTTTGTTTAGTTAATTTGTTGAAGAGTGTTTATTCGAAAAGGACATCTCAGTTAAATGGAAAGTGGTCCTACGATAATCAAGTATAATACAGACAGAACTACTATTCTAAAATACTGTAAAGTTACGTTGACAGTTTCAAGAGAATCGTAGGAAAATCCTCAAACTAAGTAGTTATCGTTGATACACAAAAGCTAAGACCATTTCGTAATCACAGAACACTAAATATTCACCAGCTCAAGATAGCTCAGGGTTCAATATAATGATTCGAAAATTAACATGCACCATAAAAAGAATAGTAATTCACACACTTTATATCCTCTGTTCCATAATCCACGTGGAAGAAGTTAGAATAATATTCTGGAGCACATTCAGATCTCTCGAAATATAAAGTCCGTACAGAAGTATAATATAAAGTTCATATGATAGTGACCATTCACCAACCACTATCGAATACAGCTCGTTACCACAGGCAGGTCTGCCTTCTTCCACAACTGACAATGAAGTGCCAGAATCCCTCCTTTGAGCACTTCACTCGAAAAAGAGTCCCTCTCTACTTGACTGACGGAGTACTCAGTTGCTGTGTGCTTTTTCATTGGCTGAAGGCCATACCCAACAAAAATATGTCGTCCCTAAGTTCTACAGATATCATTTGAATCTATTTGACGACTTCCTGGACTTAACTAATATATTACAACAGTTTTTAAATAAAGAATTGTGAGGTCTTTCAGTGCCCAAATCCATTCCTGCTATTTTAGGTCTGTGGCTGGTGGCTCCCCGGTGTGTTTCCTGCACCAACAATACGTCGCATTTGTGCTTATAGCACATGTCTGCTAATAAAACACTCTTATGACTAGAGAATCCCTCAATATTTATCGAGATCGTCACAAGGGGTGGTCTTGATAAAGGCCGTTGCATCTTGATGTTAATTTGGTTTTGGACTTTAACTTGATCTGGTGTTAGAAGGATTAGCCGGTGAAATCTTTCATCGTTTCCAGGGTACGCCCGATTGTGCCTGTCTTCAGTCTTTAGGCTCACAATCTTCTAGGAGGCTCCTTCTTTGTAGCCCATAGCAATAGTGTGCACGCGGTATCTCGAATTGTCCTAAATGCGATTGTGTATGCCTACTCACTTTGCTGCATTGGAATGCTACACATTCTTGTGACCAGTTGTGGCAACCTTGTTTTATGTCTGACCACACGAATCGCTCTGTAATGAGGCAAATTGTCAACTTGGCATTGGGGGTCGGATTCTGCAGTGGAATACAATGTAAAGTATCAGCGCTTTGGACCCAGGTAACATTCACTGCTGAATGCGCATTCCTGTAGAGTCATTATTCAGTAAGTCTGTAATGCCTACATCATTACCCTGCTTGGGTGCTAGCTCATTGTAGTCGATGTGGACAGAAGCGACGTTGACACATAATAGGTAATCCGCAATCATTGTGTCGACTCCATGTAGGTAACAAACGTTTGTAGTGTATTGAGCAATTAGGTTAAGGTGTCGATAGTGGCAGGGGCCGACATCATTTGACAGGTGAAAATTGTGTCAGCGAATGGTTTGTGTTTCATATACATGGCTTGTGGTCTCTGAAATACTTGACCGCCCATAGAATTTACTAGTTTGTGGTCGTAGGCAGACTGCTTACACTGTGAAGCCATGAGTTTGTTTGAAAAGATGCATAGCGTTGAGTCTTGTCTCCTATCAACCCAATCACGATGTCCCTGGAGTCTGTGGTGACAGTAAGCGGCACATTTGCGATGGGATGACCCAACATAATTTCTCGTATTAAACATTCCTTGTCAAGTTCAAATGGCTCCTTCATTTTATCGGTTTAACCTACTCGTCTTTCTGACGCGAATGCATCAATTAGGGGTGCTTGTATGACCACTGTTTGCGGTGGGTGACTCTAGTAGAAATTCAAGATCCCCAAGAAGAGTCGAAGCTTGTGGTAATGCAGAGGGAGGGGGAGTGCTGGAGAGATCATTTCAGTCAACTGTAGGTTCAATTCCTGCAGAATTTACTCTATGCTCTAGGAAGACTGGGACATCTCTTTTTTAATGACCGTGCCCCCATTCTGTAAGGCAGTGAGAACGTGTTTGAGGTGCTTGTCGTGTTGCTGGGATGCGGCTGAAAAAAAAAATCAGGATATCATCTTATTAGGTGTAAAAGAAGTCGAACTTAAAAATGTATCATGTCTATCAACCACTGTTATGTTTTGGCTGCATTCTTCAGACCGAATGGCATGATGAAATATTCTAAGTAGCCAAAATAGTGTGACTGCAGGATCTATCACTACTTACCCACTATACTTTGACTGGTATGTCCGTGGTAAGCCTGGACGTCCTGTACGGAGGAGACAGGGTGTATGGAGAACTCATGATCTTACACCCATCCCCCTAACCAACAAGTGCCACTGACACTGAAACTGAGCCAGTGAAACTCATTTTGCTTCTTGGGAAATTTTCTTTGCAATGTATTAAGGGGAGTTAAGGGGAGGCAAGCTCAAAAGTGTAGAGGTTTGTTAATCATCAGCAGTTGAAATGTATGGTGGATAATGGTACCCCTTCGGGGGATGGCAGCAAGAGATGGTAAGGAACACCATGTGCACTCTGTGTGTGTGCCTGAAGCCCTCTTTCATCATGTTGAAGAGGGTATTCCCGCAGTTACAGGATGTAACTACCTCTTGATTGTTGCGAACGTTGTGACAAACGATACCGTTTGTCTGCGCTCTGAGGTTACACTTGGATCATTCCAGCAACTGGCAGAGAAGGATGAGAATACCTTCTCGCTCATGGAGTTTCAATGAAGCTTACAATTGTATCATTGTTTCCTGAGAAGACTATGGCCTCTAGTCCTGTGTCGAGTGAAAGGCTTGAACCAGAGACTGCGAGTTCTGTGACAAGCTAGGCTTGTCACTTGCGCCGTAAAATTAAGAAGTGTGAGGTTCCCCTAAATCGGTCAGGTGTGCACTACACATCAGAGGCTGCTATTCTGCTAGCTGACAGTGTATGCAGTGCACACAAGGTCTTTTGAGTAGGTGACTCTCCATTCAACTCAGAAAATGATAGCTGCAGGAGACCAGAGTGTATCATTTAAGATCTAAAGAAATGCCACCAAATTCGGAAGTATTAAAATCCTGGTGGTAACTGCCAAATCATTTCCAACGATATGCCAGACTTTGGAGCACTCCTAAAAGGCACTGAAGTTCCCATAATAATACTAAACATAGATAACTGGTTAAAACCTGAAGTTGACCATAGTGAGATCTGCAGAAAATTTAAGTGTATACAAAAATAATATGGAAATAGGAGATGGAGATGATGTATTTGCCACAGTAGGCAAGAATCTCAAGTCTATCAAGACAGAAATTGAAGCTGCATGTTTGATTATTTGGGCAAGACTCAGTATCAAGGGGGTCATAAAATTTTTATTGAATCCTTCATCGACCACCAGTTTCAACTTCTGATGTAACTGAATACTTTAGGAAAAACGCTAATTCTCTTGTAGGTAAGTCTTCCAATCGTAGTGTAATCATCAGAGAAGTCTTTAAACAGCCAATAATCAGTTGGAGTAATTATATATTTATTGGCTGTGGGATGGAGAAGATATTCTCTAAAACATTACAAAAGGCGTTCTCTGAAAACTACCAAGGACAGTTAGTTGATCTAATGGCAACAAATAGACCTGACCTCTTTAAGACTGTCCACCCGAAACTTGCATTAGTAACTAAGAGGTAGTTGCAGCAACAATGATTAACAAGGTACAAAGGACAACTGAAACAAGTTCAGTAAACAAGATAAAGAAGCAGTAGTGTCATATTGTAGCAAATCATTATGTCTCAGTGCCAAAGACTTAATTGTACCACAGAAAGTTTACCTCTTGAGCATATTCTACTATGGAAGGGATTTCTTTTTTATAATGGTTTGAAAAATGTGAAAACATGCAGGTTCCGGGGTGGAGAAGAGTCTGTACCTCTTTAATTCAGACGAATTTTGCATGAGAACAAGACATGCATTCGACCCCCCCCCCTTATCTACCAGCAAATTAATTATGTGCACAACAGTAATGGAAGGAAATGATGGTGGACCCTGATAGTTGGTAAAAGAAGGAGTGCACACTCCGAATAATTTAATAAAAATCGTAATGTACTAAAAAAAGAGAACTTTACCCTAATAAACAACAGGAAATATGATAATATGATTCTGCCTGTATCTACAAAATGATATGCGGATTAAATGTTACAATGAAATTTATTATATACTAGAACATAAGTGCACATGTTTGTCAACACACACAGTAGGATAAAGGATAGGGTATACGGAATTATTATGAGAATAAGAGCTGGCTCGAGATCAAGGGGCTCCTACTCTCTGTGATGCAATAGATTGACAATAATGACTGGATGTCCTAATGAATCAAATATTAATCTCCCGACTATATAGTAGTATCGCAATTATTAGTGAGAGCTCAAATGGGATCACATGGAGAAACAAGCAAGTTTGACTTATAGCAAAGCGAACGCACGTGCTGCTGAGGGATTCAGTGCAAAATTGACAAGGTCCTACAATGCCGGAGCCGCAAAATACTGTAGCAGTATTGAAATGTGCAGCACATCGTCGGTAGGCAGCGACCTGATGATGTAGGCGCCGACTTCTGCCGTGCAGCAACTCTGTGTCAACCCCTGGCCGTGAAGGCTGTCCGAGAATTCTAACTTCTTCCGAAATGAGCGACCAACTCGCAAGACTGTCCGACTCCGTGGAAGATCAGATCCCGAATACCCTGCCCGCACAACGCAAGAACGAAGCCAACATTGCTCTACTCCCTACTCTCCTCGAAAAACTACAAATCAGCATTCAGTTCCGATTCCAAAATTCCCCCACACTGTCTCAGAATATCATTCGCGCCAATAGCGACCATTCCCACCAATTTCGAGCAGGGCTTTATAATGTCAACTAGCCTCAGTCTAAGTTGGCCAATTATGCCTCTGCTATTCAGCTGAGGGCACTGAACTTGGCGTTTGACTGGCTACGAAAACAAGCTGCCTAGACCACCAGTCATCCGGCGCCAGACAGTCGCTACTAGCAGGGCACAATCCACAAGTATTCTCAGAATCAAGAGGACAATGCAGTCAGTGGGTGCCAGGAATCTTCGTTCCGGACGCCCCGGAACAGTAAACACATAAACTGCGGCGACACTCAGACGTCTCGCAGGTCGTTTCGCCCTGCATACAATAGGCGGAACTCGACCGATGTCAGTCGTTCCGTCAGGCGCTTAAGCCTATTGTTCGAACCCCTCAGAATTCAGGGAATTGGAGCCCCCAGCAGGAAACGCAGTGTGCCGCGTCCTCCGATGCTCGCCTCGCACAGGCCATCCAGGGAAGTAAAACAACATGTTTAGGAATCAAGTGAAAAGTATTTTTTGAGCTCTCAGTACAAATGCTCTCAATACAAAACCTTATTCAGTCTGTTACTACCGTGCAATGACATAGAACATTAATGAAATTGATGAAAATGAGAGGCGACATGCAGAAGAGGGCATGGAACCTCTCAAACGATGTACAACTCATTTATCCCCTTCTTTTCTCTTTCACGTTCCACGGTCTTGTATATTTTGTAGCATAATTTCAGGTATATAATGATATAATTATAAGATACTTAAAATGCATTATGTCTTATTAGTAGATATATATTTAGTGCCATACCCCATTAATCAGAAATGTCTTATGCATTTTTTATCCTGTTAAATTAGTTGAAAGTGTTTGGTTTGGTGACATAAGAATCACATGCCAAAAGCATGCCATCATTTCGAAATTACAATGTACATCATTTGAACATGCATTTTTTTCCTGCAAAGCTGACTTTTGCATTAACTGCAAAAAACACATGCTCTGGCATCGCCGAGCTTAGTGTTTTCCAGCTATGACCTCTGGTTATGATAACTGCCGCATTCCGACAAAAAAAGTTATTTTATGGTACTAAAGATATACATATGCTGATGTCATTGAATGTAGTAGCCAAACATCTTCCTTTTCTTGTCAGCTATGTGATGCATCTGACCTTTGTGAGAAATTTAACTTTCGAACATTTATCCTTTAAAAAATGTACTGTCACAGTACAATGGCGGCAATGACAGGCCAAATATTTTATGTACATTTGTGTACAAAAATTGTATTTCCATTACATTGCTACAATGTCTTTGTATCCATTTCATGTACTGTGAAAACATGGGCCATGGACAAAAATTGAGAAAAGACAAAGATTCATATAGCTGTGAAAAAGAAATTAATGTAAAGAGAACTACAAACTATTTATGAGTATAAACAAATTTTCAATAAATTGTGCACAGCAATCCATGTTATGACATGATACAAGAAGTATGGGCAGGAGTGTTTATTCTCCTTTGCCTACGCATGTAATAGATTCCACTAAACAAATATAATGGTTCAGTGCCCAATTTTACTTGGTATTTGATTATTTTAAAATTGTTGAAGTAATTAGTTTTAACGGTAGAGGAGCTGGTTTGCACAAGATTTCTGATTTTGTATTGCATTTGCACAGCATGGCGCCCTGATTCTTGATTGTTTCAGAATATTAATGTCATCTTTCTGGAAATATAATGTGTGACAATTCAGTTATCCATGTATCCATGTATTTTCGAATTTACAGAGTGCAATACATCTGTAAATAAGAAAAGTAGTAAAGTCACTCAAAACGGAAACTAAAACACCCAATGGGATAGAATTGAATTCCAGAGATAGCGAATTCGCTGTTTCAGCCACTAAAAATGAGCGCTATGAGTGAAATAGTTAATGCAATCATCAGCCACACACCAGGTTCCTTTACCAAATTTTATAATAGGTTATAAATAACGATTAAAACAGATTTTGAACAACTATCGTCTAAACTAGATTAAATGTCATCCAGTTTAAATGAAATATAATCTAATCAAAGAACTCTTGCAACAGGCAAACTTCGAGTATTGCTTTTAAAGTATGTACATGTTTTTGAGAAAATACTAGATGTTATTAGTATGTGCCAATATCAAATGGAAGTTCATCCCCACGAAATGTACTGTCACAATACATACTCCATCCCATAGAGCAAGTGTGGGGTGGTCATAAAGGAAATATGGCAAATGCTTGAGTGGAAAATTATGGAATCCTCAATGTCACAATAAAGCCGCCCCCTACTAGCGGTGGCAAAACTTGGTGAAAAAGTTTGCCCCATTTGGATGCATGGGCTATCAACAAAATCGTTATTACTGATCGCACTTGGCTAGACAGTAATCTGACGTAGGGAATTTTCTGTGAATGTAAGAGGTTTACTGTACTTACGCATCGGAATTGAAAAACTAGTATCGATAAAGTTTATTAATGATAAAATAAACTTTGAAACGTATGCTCTTGATGAATACTGCATGATAAAGTGCTTAGAAGTGAAACTACATTTCAAACATCAACACTTACAATGCGATCCGGCGGCAAACCCGAGAAGCGTATTTGCAACAGATCCGTCGGGAAAGCATGAAAAGTCACATCAACACTTATTTATTAGCGAAAAAAGATGAGTTCATACAAACACATAAAACAGTATTGATAAGTGAATAAATAATAGCCAATATTTTTTCTTGCCTAATTAATAACATCGAAACAACTACAGTTTTTGCCTTCATTAAACCTGATTTTTCCACTTAAATGTTATTTAATGAAAATTGCTTCATCAACTTCTGGTCTTATTTATATACTGTCAGGGCATCAGCATTGTTGTGTTACTGTAAAACCTAAATAATTTTTACTCTCAGATATCTGATTTCGCTTGTGGAAGAACACTCAATGTGAAAAGTATCCAAATCGTAATGGAAAATTTTGCAATTAACCTCAAACACAACACACAATGATAAAATAAATATTAATAAAACACGAAAGCACAAAATATAGGTTCACACCAAGAGCTTTAAGGACTCAGTTTAACATATGATTTTCCTTCATTTTATTTTTTGTCTTGTATTCAATTAAAACCAAATTGTAATAATAATAGAGTAACAATCTTCTTTCCTTGTTAGATCCTCAAGAAAGTGACACTATTATGCAAATATTACCACTTCAAACTTCCAATTGAAATGTAGCAAGGCAGAAATCGTTATGTATTAAGTAGCGCTCTGTCATAGATAGAACACTTCTTCTGCGCTGTTGTGAACTTCTTTGAAATTTTTACTCTCAGATATCTGATTTCGCTTGTGGAAGAACACTCAATGGGAAAAGTATCCAAATCGTAATGGGAAATTTTGCAATTAACCTCAAACACAACACACAATGATAAAATAAATATTAATAAAACATGAAAGCACAAAATATAGGTTCACACCAAGAACTTTAAGGACTCAGTTTAACATGTGATTTTCCTTTATTTTATTTTTTGTCCTGTATTCAATTGAAACCAAATTGTAATAATGATAGAGTAACAATCTTCTTTCCTTGTTAGATCCTCAAGAAAGTGACACTATTATGCCAATATTACCATAGCAAACTTCCTACTGACACATAGCAATGCAGAAATCGTTTATGTATTAAGTAGCTCTCTGTCATAGATAGAACACTTCTTCTGTGCTATTGTGAACTTCTTTGAAAAAAATATCCGCTTGGTCTTCCATTTGAGATAACTGAAAGGGTCCAGATAATCTTGGAGTCCTTTCAGTTACCTCGTATGGTCCTGGTCAGCCCTTAGAAACACATGTGTTGAGTTTCTGAGGCCTTGTGTACAGGTTCCAGATGATTCATATACTGTTTCAGCTGTGTCATACTCTTCAAAAAAATCACCTGTATCCTGATGGGCAAGCTTTAAACATTATTGAAACTACAGTGTTAATGTTTTCTCTAATGGAGCATCGAAGTCCAAGAAGGATTACAGGTATTAGTTGAGTCCATTCAACAGCTGGATTGGCATGGATGGATACTTTAAGTGTCTGATGAAAGCTTTGGATTTTTCCATTTGATTGAGAATAACATGCTGTAGTTTAGTTTGGTTACAACCAGGTATTTTTGATTGTGTTAGCCCAGAGTTAAACTGTCTTCCACGGTCATTCACTATTTGGTATGGCGTTTCAAATGTAGAGATCCAACTACAGAAAACATGAAACTGCTTTGACTTGTACGTCCGGAAGAGGTACTAACTCTGTCCACTTTGTAACTCTATCGATGCATGTTAAGGAATAAGTACATTCATCAGAAGGAGGCACTGGTCCTAGGAAGTCAAGGTGAATTATCCTGAGGTGTTCGTCATTACTAGGATAGTGGGGTAATGACCCTTAAACATGTTATATTTTGTTTTCTATCAAACAGTATATCTTTTCATTGAATTTTGGGCATACTTTTTTACATTTGCCAGACAACCATTGAGGAGATCGTTTTTACAATCGTATTAACGCCTGGATGAGCCAAATTACCATAGAGTTAGGAAATGGGATATCTAAATGCTTTATTAATACAATGACAAATAATTTTGTTGACACAGAATTGTTTTCCTCCATGTGTCAAATGGTATTTTAATGTAATTGAGGTATGACAGCTGAACTGTAGTTGATGATTCTCTTCATCATCTTCTTGTTCTTGGACTCTGTCTTCAAACTTAACTGGAATTAATTCTTCAAGCCTTGAAAAGCTATCAACAACAATATGTTCTTTACCCAATACATGTTGCAGATCTGTTGCAAACTGTGAAATATACTGCAGGTAATGTAACTGGACTGGCGTTGCTTTCACATTCTTTTGATTAAATGCACATGTTAGTATAAATAATTAAATCTCTTTCTTTTAAACAGATATCTGGAATATTTGACAGCCATGCATATACTTACGTGCTCTCTGTCATAGGTGGAATACTTCTTGTTTGCCATTGTGAACTATTTGAAAAAAATCGAGTCGGTTAATACTGTTAATCTTGCCACTGTTAAAGTACAGCAGCTGCCACAAAATCCCATGCATTCACAAATAATTTGAGTTGTTTTACAAATCAGGCAATTTCAAAAGTGTAGCACTTGTGAGATCTTGTATGCATTTTTGGCACTGAGAAATTGCTTCTTCTGTCCATCAATACATCTTTGGCCATTTTTCATTATTTATTTTAGGTAATCATTCAGCAAAGATTGGTTTTCAGAAGCACATTCCAAACACTGATAGTAGAAATTGATGACCCCTAAGAATGCTCTAAGTTCATAAACTGCTTTGGGTCGTTTCTAGTTCAAGCCTTTCTGAACCTAGCTTTGCCTCTGCAGTTTTAATTAAATTTTCTAAGACTGTTAGCTGTGGTACACCAAATACTGATTGTCTATAATTTGTTACAAGAGGTTACTTATTCAACTGTTTAAAGAATAAATTTAGATGCTAGGCGTATTACTCTGGAGACAATCCGCAGTTCGTGGTCGTGCAGTAGCCTTCTCGCTTCCCACGCGCGGGTTCCCTGGTTCGATTCCTGGTGGGGTCAGGGATTTTCTCTGCCTCGTGATGACTGGGTGCTGTGTGATGTCCTTAGGTTAGTTAGGTTTAAGTAGTTCTAAGTTCCAGGGGACTGATGACCATAGATGTTAAGTCCCATAGTGCTCAGAGCCAACTCCGGAGATTCAGATGCTAGTCCACTGCACCTTTTTGTGAAATCAAATGGCTAGTCGCGAGTTTGTGGAGATTATCGCCGTCTGCATGAAAGGACTCTCCCATATCAGACTCCAGTTCCATGAATTCTAGGGTCTACAGTCTAGACGAACACTGGCTGTAATGATATTTCTGTTGTGAGCGACGTAAGATGGGTGTTTATGTTGAATGACTTTGTATATAGTTGTTTTAATCCTAACATGACAAGGTATCAGTTTTCTATTCTAGAGACTAGCAGCACTCTCACTCTAATGATGTGCTCTGTTGTGGACAAAATGTTCATGAGAAACAGCACTTCTATTGCTATTTTAAGAAATATGCAATAACCCGTCCATCGAGAGCTGACGATTGTACCATTCATTACCAAAACCCGTTATTGAGAATAAAGGTTATTATTAGCGATCTTGGCAAAGCAGTTTATCTTCTCTGATGCATTACATCATCAGCTCATGGAAGTGGATTATAGTATGGGAGAGTCCTATCATGCAGATGGTGATAATCTTCGCAAATTCACCACTGACGATTTGGTTTCATTACAAGGTGTATTGGACGAGTCCATCATGATTGTGAATGATGTATAACACCATTATTTAACAGAAATTGAAATTTTAGCAATTTGCAATTTATGTGGATCTAACCTTACTGCATACTGTTAGGTCACTAGATGTAGTAATATAATCCTGACTTTGTGCTTCAATGACATTGGTACAATGGATGTTTTGTTAGTTCAGGAAACTTTTCCAAAATTTGGGTAACTGGTATGTTGCATAGAGTGAGCTCACTGAGTATTTAGCATTCACAGCGGTTACCTCTGCTGAAATTTTTAATTTGGTGTCTGTTTTTAACATCAACGGGTAAACCATAATGATGAAGGAAATCAGTCACCAATATGCCTTCTGATACCTCTACTACAATTAATGGGCATTCAAAATGCGTTTGAGCCCTAAATCATTGGTTAATAGCTTTGAATCATAAATTTTTATCTCTGATAAAAATAACAGACAAGTAGGCACCACTAACTACCAAAAATATCATCCACAATTTCAATATTTAAGAACACACAGCTACTATTGTGTCTGCCTTTTCTAGTTTTCCTTATCTTGCCACTGGCAAGGCTCGCCATATTTTTCAGGCTTACATCAGGTGCCACATTTAAAATGATAATAGTAATATTTACCGTTTTTGTCGAATTTTGCTCTGCCTGTATTTCTGCTGCACAGTTTTTGCCTGCTTGGTTTTCGAAGTGTCTTAATCTCATAAGAGAAGATCTTGGACTGGCATTGACGACGATGTTGACAGAATGGACTAAACTGGTGCAATTTGAACCTCCTCAAGAGTGTGCATTCATACCATATGATCTGCCATTTGAGCTATCTTATCCACTGTTTCGTCAGATATAATTACAATACTTTGACTGCTACTAAGAAGTTAGTCCAGACAAATTATTTTTAAGATATTGTCCGACACAATACTACCAGCATAGCCCTACATTTTTCTTAGTAATTGGTTAGGCCTCGTATTGCCAATTTCTAAGTCATTCAACCTTTTTTTTAGTTTTTCACCTTCTTTATACATGGCCAAAATTCACTCTTTCTCAAGAGAATGTTCATTGTATTTATCATTTGTAGGTAGAGCCAATATATTTTCAACAAATTTTGGTTCCAGCTGAGCTAGCAAGTAGCAATTTATTCGCCTCCATTGCTGTACCAGAGAATGTAAATTTCGCTTCGGCTTGACCAAATGATATGTCTGGCTTATCCTCTGCTTGGTTTTCGAAGCGTCTTAATCTCATTTTCCAATTCTGCAGTCGTAAGAGAAGATCTTGGACTGGCATAGATGACGATGTTGACGGAATGGATTGAACTGATGCAATTTGTCCCTCCTCAAGAGACTGCATTCCAACTGGTGGTAGCTCAACACTTACATTATCAATTTCCTGCTTAAAATTAAAGATTATGCTCTTCATGACCATTTTCTATTGAGATCTTGTGTATTTTTAAATACAGTATACAGCGAATTCAGGTTGAAAAAATCACTTCGAAAATTTCGCCTCTAATTAAGTCTCACCAGTCACATTGGGGTCAGCAATAAGTTGCCCAATTTAACATGTACTTCTCCCTTTATTTTACTTTATATCTCTCACACAATGAAAACAGAAAAACACTGACAGTTTTTTGTGAAACCCAAAGAGAATAACGGTAACATGTCAATATAGTAAACATTCTATTGACAATTTTTTTAGGGCCAGCAGCATAATATATGTAAGATAATCGATCATTTCATTTCACATTATTTGCTGTCAAAATGTACAGTTTGCTTTTAGAAGTGGCTTCTATAATTGTTTTTTAAAAAAAGACATTATAGTTTGAAGATAATCAGAGAACTGCTGAAGAAGCTTAATTTAGTATAGTATAGTATATAGCGTAAATAGATTCTGGACGAATTTGGGGGGGGGGGCAGGCCACCATTGGCACAGATGAATTTAAGCAGCCCACTGAAAAAAAATTATAGAAACAAACGAACTGTAGAATGTGCTGTCATCATGTACCCCTTGAGTTCCCCACAAAACCCTCCCATCTTTTGGTACAAACACTGGTTTTCATATCTGATTATCACTGACCAGGCTGTAATTTGCTATTTGGGCTACTAATTATAGAATTTTGAGCAGAATTTTTCAAGAAATGCAGCCACCGCCGGTTGGGTGATATTCTTGATGATTAACGCGATTTTTGGGTGACACAGGCCAATCTAGGTGTATTTTTATTGGCAGATTTTGATTTTATATTACTTGTAGTTATGATTATTGCTCTGCCGCCTATGAAATACTGAAATTGCAACTCCAAAGTTCTATCAGTCTCCAAATAACGACTCCGGTGATAACATTAAGCTGCTACAGATAAGTAATAAGGCTATTCTAGTAGTGTGTACTTATTTTTCGGTTCACATGACGGCAGTGAACTAATCAGAATCGATTTTTCTCTCCTTCTTTCTTACAAACTTATGCATAATTAGAAACATTCGCAACAGCATACAGTGCAAAAGCAATAAATGGACCACTTACATTAAATTCACCTGCAAGTAAGAACTGAACTGGATTACAAAACAACTGAGCTCATGTAAGGCCCACAATGTACGGTAGATGGTCTTGGCTAAAGTGAGGACATGCCTTTATTTGTGTATAGGTCATGAGAGATGCTGTGGATACTCTCCTTTCAGTGTTTTCTTTGGCTTTTCAGAGAGGCATAGATAGATGTATCTGTTATCAAGATTAGATTCGATCAGATTCAGTTTTCGTTCCATACAGCCAAAAAATTAGATGATTCTCATGGTTGTGGAACAAGTCAGAAAGTATAACATAAAAAACATAAAACATTTGAATATAGTATTTACTATCCTGATCATTTGTCAGGATATCGTCAAAATAGGTGAATAAAATGTAATAAACTGGAACAGCTAATATTTACAGAATTAATATGCTGTCAGAATGAACCATTGTTATGCACTATTAATAAATTAATCATACACAAAATACCTAATCTTGATTGTTGTAACTAAGTGCTGTCAAAACTGAAATCTAACAGACTTTTTACTTAAGCCGGCCTAACAGTCTCTGTTGATATATTCGTATGTAGAGTAGAAGGAGTTGCCTATCAAAAAGTTTTTCAAACTCTCTTTAAACACTGCTTTATCTGAAACCAACTTTTAATGGTTGCTGGCAATTACTTGAAAATTTGTGTTCCTGAATATTGGACCCCTTTTTGGACCAAGGTAAGTGGTTTTAGGCCTTTATGTAGATCGTTCTTATTCCTAGTATTGATACTATGTACTAAGCTATTGGTTGGAAATAGAAATATATTACTTGTAACAAATTTCATTAAGGAATAAATATACTGAGAAGCACTGGTCAGAATACAAAGTTCCTTGAACATGTTTTCGTGAATTTACACCACAAATGATCCTTATTACACACTTTTGCATGCTAAAAGCTTCTGCTCAGTTTGATGAGTTACCCCAGAATATGATCCCATATGACCTAATATACTGAAAATAAACAAAATATGCAAGTTTTTTTATATTTGTATCTCCTACATCTGCCATCACTCTCACTGCAAATACAGACTTTTTTAGGCACTTCAACAATTCTGTGTGTGGGGCCATGGGTTGAATAACATATTAATAATCATTAGTCATAGGAGGAAGTTGGAATTGTTGTAAATGTTGTTCACTGTCTTTTACAAGAGCCTGGCAACTATTTCTGTGGTCAGTCAGAGAGTGATGGAGAACACACTGACAATAGTTCCCAGTCTGCAAGTCCACATTCTTGTCCAGCCCACTGAAACAAATGTTTCTATTATCTATTTGCTCAGGGGGATCAGGACTACGATTATAAATTAAAATTTTGAGTTCTAATTGATACATATATTTGGTAAAGTTTCACACACACGACTTTGTAATATTCATTATGTTCATACTAACAGTAAATCCCTCTATCCTAAACAGCACTATGAGCAGTTCAGAGGCGACCTCTACAGTAAGTTCCTAGTAAATTGTCTTTCACCCTGACCATTGATAATCGAAATAAATGCTCGCCACAAAAGTGGAAAATAATTGTCGCCACTTGCCATGTGGATTTGTTAACATTAAGGGCGGTACACTGACAGTTACTTTTGCGAAATCCAAGCGATCCAGGACGGTGTACAGTCCTCATGAGTTCACTTTCTATTATTACTGAAAATGAGCGTTTTGTAACAGCCTGTCTCTGACGTCATCCGAGGCAACTCGCATTCTCTCGGGCTGTATTTATATATGTGGCGCAGCGGACAGCCAAGGGAACACCTGCTGTCACCCGCCCTATACCCACAGTAGTAGTCCCTAAACAGATGCTTTCTTGGACACACAGTATATAGTAACAATGTTATGAATAAATTTAGAATCTTCGTAATTTTTTGTATGAATATATGTAAGTTGATTAAAATCACAGAAAAAGTTTTAGCTTGCCTGTATTAAAACTTTGCCTTATAGAATTTTTAGAATGGAACTGACAGTAGAACATGACTTCTGAACTACAACTTTAAGAGACCTTGTATTGGTTGTTATTAACATCACAGTCCTAAAATTTGATATTGCTATATTATTTAATAGGTCTCATCACATGTTGTAACCAAAACTTCCTAGTGTTAATATAACAGATACTTAATCTACTACAAATAAGGATGTTTAAATTTAGTTTTCAGTAAATTACTCAAAAACTATTAGAGGTAGCTTAATTGGGTCAGGTAGTTATTAATTTAATGTTGAACAAAGCGTCATACAAATTTTCACATTTACAAGTCTAATATTTAGCGCCCTCAATTTTTCTTAAAACCGGATTCTGACCAAGATATTGCTTTAATCAGTTAATTTTGACATACATCTGCACATTATGACCAATTTCTAGCTTCCTAGTTTTTTTATTTAACACCACTTATTTTTTCCTTCCCCCCCTCAGCCGGGCGCGGTGGCCGAGCGGTTCTAAGCACTTCAGTTCGGAACCGCGCGTCTGTTACGGTCGCAGGCTCGAATCCTGCCTCGGGCATGGATGTGTGTGGTGTCCTTAGATTTAAGTAGTTTAAAGTCTAGGGGACTGATGACCTCAGATGTTAAGTCCCATAGTGCTCAGAACCATTTGAACCATTTTTGAACCACCCTCCCCATGAACCATGGACCTTGCCGTTGGTGGGGAGGCTTGCGTGCCTCAGCGATACAGATAGCCGTACTGTAGGTGCAACCACAATGGAGGGGTATCTGTTGAGAGGCCAGACAAACGTGTGGTTCCTGAAGAGCGGCAGCAGCCTTTCCAGTAGTTGCAGGGGCAACAGTCTGAATGATTGACTGATCTGGCCTTGTAACACTAACCAAAACGGCCTTGCTGTGCTGGTACTGTGAATGGCTGAAAGCAAGGGGAAACTACGCCCGCAATTTTTCCCGAGGGCATGCAGCTTTGTTGTATGGTTAAATGATGATGGCGTCCTCTTGGGTAAAAGATTCCGGAGGTAAAATAGTCCTCCATTGGGATCTCCGGGCGGGGACTACTCAAGAGGATGTAGTTGTCAGGAGAAAGAAAACTGGCGTTCTACGGATCGGAGCGTGGAATGTCAGATCCCTTAATCGAGCAGGTAGCTTAGAAAATTTAAAAAAGGGAAATAGATAGGTTAAAGTTAGATATAGCGGGAATTAGTGAAGTTCGATGGCAGGAGGAACAAGACTTCTGGTCAGGTGAATACAGGGTTATAAGTACAAAATTAAATAGGGGTAATGCAGGAGTAGGTTTAATAATGAATAGGAAAATAGGAATGCGGGTAAGCTACTACAAACAGCATAGTGAACGAATTATTGTGGCCAAGAGAGATACAAAGCCCACACCTACCACAGTAGTACAAGTTTATATGCCTACGAGCTCTGCAGATGACGAAGAAATTGAAGAAATGTATGATGAAATAAAAGAAATTATTCAGATAGTGAAGGGAGACGAAAATTTAATACTCACAGGTGACTGGAATTCGTCAGTAGGAAAAGGGAGAGAAGGAAACGTAGAAGGTGAATATGGATTGTGGGTAAGAAACGAAAGAGGAAGCCGCCTGGTAGAATTTTGCACAGAGCACAACCTAATCATAGCTAACACTTGATTCAAGAATCATAAAATAAGGCTGTATACATGGAAGAAGCCTGGAGATACTGATAGGTTTCAGATAATTTATATATAGGTAAGACAGAGATTTAGGAACCAGGTTTTAAATTGTAAGACATTTCCAGGGGCAGATGGGGACTCTGACCACAATCTATTGGTTATGAACTGTGGATTAAAACTGAAGAAACTGCAAAAAGGTGGGAATTTAAGGAGATGGGACCTGGATAAACTGACTAAACCAGAGGTTTTACAGAGTTTCAGAGAGAGCATAAGGGAACAATTGACAAGAATGGGGGAAAGAAACACAGTAGAAGAAGAATGGGTAGCTTTGAGGGATGAAGTAGTGAAGGCAGCAGAGGATCAAGTAGGTAAAAAGACGAGGGCTAGTAGAAATCATTGGGTAACAGATGAAATATTGAATTTAATTGATGAAAGGAGAAAATATAAAAATGCAGTAAATGAAGCAGGAAAAAAGGAATACAAACGTCTCAAAAATGAGATCGACAGGAAGTGCAAAATAGCTAAGCAGGGATGGCTAGAGGACAAATGTAAGGATGTAGAGGCTTATCTCACTAGGGGTAAGACAGATACTGCCTACAGGAAAATTAAAGAGACCTTTGGAGAAAAGAGAACAACTTGTATGAATATCAAGAGCTCAGATGGAAACCCAGTTCTAAGCAAAGAAGGGAAAGCAGAAAGGAGGAAGGAGTACATAGAGGGTCTATACAAGGGCGATGTACTTGAGGAAAATATTATGGAAATGGAAGAGGATGTAGATGAAGATGAAATGGGAGATATGATACTGCGTGAAGAGTTTGACAGAGCACTGAAAGACCTGAGTCGAAACAAAGCTCCGGGAGTAGACAACATTCCATTAGAACTACTGACAGCCTTGGGAGAGCCAGTCCCGACAAAGCTCTACCATCTGGTGAGCAAGATGTATGAGACAGGCGAAATACCCTCAGACTTCAAGAAGAATATAGCAATTCCAATCCCAAAGAAAGCAGGTATTGACAGATCTGAAAATTACCGAACTATCAGTTTAATAATTCACGGCTGCAAAATACTAATGGGAATTCTTTACAGACGAATGGAAAAACTGGTAGGAGCCATCCTCAGGGAAGATCAGTTTGGATTCCGTGGAAATATCAGAACACATGAGGCAATACTGACCCTATGACATATCTTAGAAGCTAGATTAAGGAAAGTCAAATCTACTTTTCAAAGCATTTGTAGACTTAGAGAAAGTTTTTGACTATGTTCACTGGAATACTCTCTGTCAAATTCTGAAGGGGGCAGGGGTCAAATACAGGGAGCGAAAAGCTATTTACAATTTGTACAGAAACCAGATGGCAGTTATAAGAGTCTAGGGACATCAAAGGGGAGCAGTGGTTGGGAAGGGAGTGAGACAGGATTGTAGCCTCTCCCCGATGTTATTCAATCTGTATATTGAGCAAGCAGTAAAGGAAACAAAAGAAAAATTTGGAGTAGGTATTAAAATCCATGGAGAAGAAATAAAAACTTTGAGGTTCGCCGATGACATTGTTATTCTGTCAGAGACAGCAAAGGACTTGGAAGAGCAGTTGAATGGAATGGATAGTGTCTTGAAAGGAGGATATAAGATGAACATCAACAAAAGCAAAACAAGGATAATGGAATGTAGTCGAATTAAGTTAGGCGATGCTGAGGGTATTAGATTAGGAAATGAGACACATAAAGTAGTAAAGGAGTTTTGCTATTTGCTGAGCAAAATAACTGATGATGGTCGAAGTGGAGAGGATATAAAATGTAGACTGGCAATGACAAGAAAAGCATTTCGGAAGAAGAGAAATTTGTTAACATCGAGTATAGATTTAAGTGTCAGGAAGTCGTTTCTGAAAGTTTTTGTATGAAGTGTAGCCATGTATGGAAGTGAAACATGGACGATAAATAGTTTGGACAAGAAGAGAATAGAAGCTTTCGAAATGTGGTGCTACAGAAGAATGCTGAAGATTAGATGGGTGGATCACATAACTAATGAGGAGGTATTGGATAGAATTGGGGAGAAGAGGAGTTTGTGGCACAACTTGACCAGAAGAAGGGATTGGTTGGTAGGACATGTTCTGAGGCATCAAGGGATCACCAGTTTAGTATTGGAAGGCAGCGTGGTGGGTAAAATCGTAGACGGAGACCAAGAGATGAATACACTAAGCAGATTCAGAAGGATGTTGGTTGCAGTAGGTACTGGGAGATGAAGAAGCTTGCACAGGATAGAGTAGCATGGAGAGCTGCATCAAACCAGTCTCAGGACTGAAGACCACAACAACAACATTTTTTCCTTAAAACGATGTATTTGGGTAAAAGATTGACCTAATCAGTCTGATGCTTGACAGTTTAAACATTATTACACTAAAGAAAATGTTGACAAATTTTGAATAGGCAGCTTTAGATTTTAATTTCATTCATGATTATGGTGTCGTGGTGCTACTAGCAGTGTACTGGGCTAAGTCTTGGCACAGTCGCTCACCTCTGTATATCTCAAACGCTACAGTGCTTGTTTATCCACATGTGGTATGTCCTTCCCAACTGAATTTATTATCGAGTTGTAATCCCAGAAATTTAACACTGTCAACCTCTTCAATCTGCATGCTGGAAGGAAATCTCTTACAGGATCTGAACTGCGTGTAGTGGGTCTTTTAAAAGTTTAATGCCAATGGATTAGCTTTAAAGCATTTATTAACATCAGTGAACTGTGGCCTCTAGAAGACGAGTTAAAGCAGAAAGTATTTATATGTTCGGATAGTTCATTCACTGCAAATTTGGAAAGTATTACTGTCTTTTCTTTCTTTGAAAGTGACAACCTGCCCACTTTGTTCTCGTTATTTATGTAGCGGTATATAGTACGAAAATTACTCAAGAAGCTTCCCCAATGCTACGTAAATGTGCTGATTGTATGAAATATGTTTTAATTTGTGCGAAAAATTACAACTATTGCTGTATTTTCTGTCTTTGAAAATGAGAGCCTATCTGCTACATATTAGTTATTTATGTAACGAAATATTTTACAAATAATAGTTAGACAGTAGCTCCCGACAGCTAAATAAATGTGCTGGTCGTGTGAAGTATGTTCTAACTTGTGCGAAAAATTACAGTTCCTTTGTTCTTGAAGGTAAATGAAACACCATCAGAAATATGCCTTTCACCAGTACCAAAATATATTTCGTCCGAATATGTGCTTAATTTGAAGACATTCTTGTTTGGAAAAGAAGTCACCCAGAATAATTAGCTTGTAAATTTTGTATTATAATTTGTAGTGTGCTGACAGTGAGTTTTAGTCATCTTTTAATTCTTTCTCAATTTTCATTATTTTTCGTGTTTTTTTCTGACAATGGGTGGTTGTTTTTTCACCAGATAATCAATGATTTTTGAATATTCGCTCGCATTTTCGTGTTTCAAGCTTAGTTTGTAAATTATTGACAATGACAACACTCTTATGCTCTCAGAACTGTGAATGTGAATAACAAATTTTTTTGCAGGTGGCAGGACTCGAACCAGAACTTCCACGATTGCAAGTCGTCATCCTCATCCACTGCTGAGAATGCTGCCCACAACACGAGACTGACCAATAGCAGTATAGAGCTTTGTCCCATGCCACATGTTCCCTGAAATCTTTAAACACAAATAATTCATTAGCTTCCCAATGTACAAGTGGTTTGGAACAAAATTTATTTATAGAACACATGTAATAATATGGTTATAATACAAAAGATGTCTGGCCCTGGTACCTGAGTGGTCAGCGCGACAGAATGTCAATCCTAAGTGCCTGGGTTCGATTTCCAGCTGGGTCAGAGATTTTCTGCGCTCAGGGACTGGGTGTTGTGTTGTCCTAATCATCATCATTTCATCCCCATCGACGCGCAAGTCGCCGAAGTGGCGTCAAATCGAAAGACTTGCACCAGGCGAACAGTCTACCCGACGGGAGGCCCTCATCTCACGACATTATTATTATTATTATTATTATTATACAAAAGATATGAAATACGAGCTCGACGAAATCCCATATGGCCTTACACAGGTGATTCAACCAAAGCATATCTTTGAAGGAAGGGCAGCCTCAGTATTTTTCGTAATGTATATGCCTGTCAAGGCATGTAAGTAAGGATGGGTGATAGCACCTCGAGGCTTGGATCTCCTCCATCGAAGTCAAAGGAAGGCTCTGCCTGGGCTACTCTCAGGGTGCAATCTACAGTTTGGAAGAGCCCTTTGCTGTTGCCGTCTGTCCGTCCGTCCGTCCGTCCATCTGCCTCCCTGCCTGCCTGCCTGCCAACCGGCCACTGTCGTTCGTCCACCGTCGCCGCCACCCGGTGGTCTCTGCCGTCTGCCATCCGCCGTTTCTGTCAGTCACCGCCACCCAGTGCTCGCCGCCGCCTGCCGCTGTTGTTGTCCGTCCGTCCGTTCGTCTGTCCTCCTGCCTACTTGCCTGCCCATCTGTTAGCTACCGCCCGGAGGTCGCTGCCGCCATCTGGAGCTCGCCACCGCCATCCGGTACTCGCTGCTGCCGCCGCCGCCTCACAGTGCTCGCCACTACCTGCTGTCCATCCGTCACCATCTGTCTGTCCATCGCTCTCTGTCCCTCATGAGCCTTCCCATCTCCACTGTCATGTACACTGCCCCTCTCCACTTCCACTATCACTTCGTGGAGTGCCACCCCTGGCCTCCCCACTTACCCCTCGCCTAACCTCCCCCCACTCACCCATACTCCCATCTCCTCCCCTGTTGTTTACCCCCACATCTACACCCTTTCCCCATCCTCCACACCTGCAACAGCTCCCACTCCTGCCCCTGCTGCCACCTCTGCTGCAGCCGCTCATGTGGTCGGCTACCCTCCTCCTAACCCCCTGTCACTTCATCATCTGCCTCCCCCGTCCTCATCACGTCACATTGGGCCACCATTGCCACCACAGAACCAACCACACCTCCTAGCATCTCCACCATGCCTCCCCATCCCTCTTCCCTCCTCCCAGCCTGCCCTCTCCAAAAATCCCCAGAAGTGCATAAATGTCGACTCTGCTCCCTCCACTTACTACTCCCGCCGCCATCGACAACCTCAGTAAGGCCAACAACTTCGCTTCCCACCTTTCTGAGGGCTTCTCTATCCCTGATGATCTCCACTTTCATTATTCCCTTTTCCCCACAGTCACAGGACGTGCTGATACCTTGGTCGCTCCATTTGCTGCCAGTCTCCAGTACTTGGGACAGTTGCCCCTCTCCAGCACAAACATTCCAGTCACAGCACATGACATTAAACTTATCCTCCAGTCAAAATGGAACACAGCCCCTGGGCATGACTGTGTCATCTACCACCACCACGGAGAATGCCCCTTCTCCTTCCTGACTGTTCTTGCCAATTTATACAGCATCATCCTCTCTACTGGCTTCTACCCCGAGCTGTGGAAGACTTCCCACGTCCTCTTATTCCTCAAACCCAACAAACCCCCTTCCAACGCCTCTTTGTATCATCCCATCTGCCTCTCCTACATTTTCAGTAAGGTCTTCGAATCCATCCTCTTCCGTCGTATCCATCACCATGTTAATCAACACCACCTCCTCCCCCTTACCCAGTGTGGCTTCCGACCCTCCTTCTCTGCCAAAGACCAACTCCTTAACCTTGTCCACCTTCTCTCCCTCCAACTTAACTTCTGTCGCTCCACCAGTTTTGTTTCTCTCGACCTTCAAAATGACTATGGCTGCTTATGGCATCCCAGTCTCTTCTTTAAAATCCAAGCCTACGCCCTGCCTATCAATTTTGTACATCCGGTCGCTTCCTTCCTTTCAGGCCATCCTTCCTATGTCACCCTCCATGATACAAACTCCCGTATCTTTTATCCCACTGCTGGCATCCCCCAGGCCTCCGTCCTCTCCCCTCTCTTGTATCTCCTGTACATTGCAGATATGCCCAAGCCACCCACACCTGTCCACACCCTCAAATATGCTGATGACACCGCCTTCCTGGCTCTCCATCCTACCCTACAATGGTCCCATCACACACTCCAAACCCACCTTGACCAGTTCACCGCTTGGTGTAACCAAAACCCAGGCAATCGTCATAGGCCACACCACCCACTCCTTCCATCTCCATGATTTCTACCTAACCATTTATGGTCATCCAATCCAGCTCACCCCCACTCTGAGATACCTTGGCTTCACCCTCGACCATCACCTCACCTGGACCCATCATCTCCTGACCATCCAGCAGATGGCTGTTTCCCGCCTCTACCTCCTGAAACTCTTGTCTAGCCGGACATGGGGATTGCATCATTCCACCATCCTCCACACCTACAAATCCCTCATCCATCCTATCCTCTGTTATGCCAGCGTTGCCTGGATCTCCGCTGCCCGACCTCCACTCTGCTTTTATAAGGCCATCCAAATCCTAGAACGCCATGTGCTCTGCCTTGCCTTCCATATCCGCCTTTCTTCCCCCACACGACTCCTATATGACGTCATCCCCTTCCCCCACCTCCTTCTTTTCCTCCAACGTATCCACATCCTTTACACTGTCTGCAGACTTGATCCCCCACGCCCTGGTTTCCTCCTTCGTCTCCACCACCACCCATTGCCGCGCCTCTATCGCTGTATACCTTCCTCTCTCCACCTCCACACCCTCCATCTCCTTCGTCAGGACAGTTTCCAGCACCTCCCCCTCCTGGATGTTGAACTTCGCCGTGACATCTATCCTTCCTACCAACTGTAGTCTAGCCTTCTTCCACCCATTCCCATGTCCCCCTTCTTCCTCTCCCCTCCTTCTCCTAGAGTGGATTTTCCTCCTTCTCCCCCTGAGTTTGCACCACCTCTTCAACTGTTTCCCTCTCACATCCTTCCCTCCCCAGCCCCCTTTGGGGCACCACTCGCCCGTCTCCCCCTCCTCCCTGTGGCACCACCCCTCCTCCCTTTCTTCCCTTATCCCTCGTCTTCATCCCCCTGGCAGATCCTCTCAGTTTGTTCATCATCGTCGGTGCACTATGTCAGTGTTGTGTTTGGTGTTGTTCCCTCATGACATCAAGAGCTCTGATTTTAATCGTATCCTAGACTTGTACATAGTGTTACTACCAGCGATTGTTATGTGCTACGCCATCCTTCGTCTTGTGTTTCTTTTAATCGTCACAGTGTATAGTTTTTTGTGTACAGCTTTTAGATCTTGATCACCATTTTTGCAGTCACCCCCTTTTTTACTCTATCGTCCGGTATGTTTCCCTTTTTATATGCCTGTTTCGCCTTATTTCCTCCTTTATGTTGTTTTAAATGTGTCCATGTTGTGTACTTAGTGTCTGCCTCTCAGCTGAAGAGCGGCGCCTATGCTTCTACCAGCTCGCCCTATATGGGGCATTGAAATACAAGAAAGAAAGGAAAAATGGGCGATAGCCAATAGTGCTTTTAGTAGTTTAAATTTGTCGATAGCCTTGTTGATTATCGATAGTGCATATCCAGTTTTTGTCATATGATTGAAAATCAAAATACCTTCAATTTCACAATGCAGAAACTAGATCAAATGGAATCTCATTTAGGTGACAGTGGGAGTCTGAACCCCTCGGACCCTCCCTTGGCTGTGTCTGTTCCATTCCAGACTAGAACAACTAAACCATATCCTTTGTCAGGGTCTTGATTACCTATCACCATGCCCTCAAATGAGGGACATCTTAACCAAGACCCTTCCCACCCCTTCTAAAATGGTATTCTGTCACCCACACAACCTCCACAACAGGCTAATGCACCGCTGTGACACTCCAAATCCCAACCCCTTGCCACATGGATGATACAGCAGTGGAAGACGCAGTTGTAAGACCTGTCCAATGCACCCATCAAGCACTTCTTATTCTAGTCCTGTCACAGGCTTACCCTACTCCACCAGAGTTTGGGCCACCTGTGAAAGCAGCTATGTCATGTACCAGGTTTGCTGCAATCATTGCACCACTTTCTATATTGTTATGACTACTAACTAGCTGTCCACTAGGATGAACAGCCACAGCCAAACTGTGGTCAAGAGAAGATTAGACCATCCTGTGGCACAACATACAACTCAGCATAATTCAATAGCTGGTTCAGAAACCGTGTCATCTATATTCTCCCCTCCTCTGGTAACTCTACACCCAACCGTTTCAACCTCCTCTGTCCAATCACATTCTCTCTATTCATGTCCCTTCATCCTCATTGTGTGCTCCCCTCGCCAACATAACTGCCCGTCTTTCCCCTTCCCTACTCCTCTCCTTTTCTGCTCCCCCGCTCCCCACCCCACCACCAGTCTCACTGCCACCCGACGATGCGCCTGGCAGTGTTGTCATGCCTCTATCTAGGCCCTGCACGTTCCACCAGAAAACGTTCTTCTGTTCCCCCCCACACGTACCCTAATGTCTTTCCCCCTACCCCGTTCAACTCCAGATTGCTGTTTTCGCAAGTCGTGACAGCTGCATTCCGGTTGGTGCTGCCAGAGATGGCGGTCATATGTGTGTAAGGTGTGCTCTCTTGTGAGAGTGTGAGTGTGTGTTTTCTTTTATTTTCTTTTCTGAAGAGAGCTTGGGCCGAAAGACAATTGTAACAGTCTTTTCGTTGTGCCTGCCTGCAACTCAAGATGTCATCTTTACAGTACCTTTCTTTTCCTAATATTACTGATATTCGAATCTGCAATTCAGTAGTTTGATATTTTCTGAGTTGGATGCTGTTCCAAAGGACAGTACGCCGAGAAAAAGAAACGAAAATCAACTGATCAGTCACCACATTTTCATCTGGAGACGACGTCCTTTTCCGACCTCAACTGTCGCTTGGAAAGGTGGTTATTGAAATTTGCAATTTTTCAATTTCTGTGGAAGTGTGTTTTCTCTGTATATACGTAATCTTAGTACGCTTCATAAAAGCGCGGGACTAACGAATCAGTTGTGTACGCTATTTATGTTGTGGGTGCTTTGTGCTGTCACTTTGACATTATGATTCAGGTATAATGATTAGATGTGTGTTGATTCATTATCAAGTGTTTGTTTTTTCAACGTTTTCTTGTCTTTATGAGTTGTAGACATTAAATTACGTGATATTGCTGTAAACCGAATTTGCTATGACCGCAAGTAAAACGACAGAGCTTTGAATTTCATATATGCAATCTGCCTTACCAGCTATGTGTTGTCTACCAACTTGCTTAAGACGTTCTCCTCGTGTTATCAATGGGACATTGGTTTGTGTCCATTGTCAGTGACTACGAATCGCGGATACACTGTGATGTTAGGCGTTTGCAGTTATGCCAAGGATGTAGTGTGGGTAAAGGTGTGATGCTGCTCTCTGCCACCGAATTACGATGATGAGAATAGTTTACATCTATACAGTGAGCTGTTTAATGTAGAGGTTGGGATATGTTATCACGTATTTGAACTCGGTCCTGTACAAAGTTAAAAGCATCAGCATTGGCGTCCGCAGAAATTCATCCAGACAGGGAGGATGAGGTGTCAAGACACTAAAATTACCATTTTTCATATAAAATAGTTGATCTATTTCTAAAAGTGTCATGCGATAAGAATTAAGTTTTTTAGGTGTCACCAAAAATATATCCCAGAGAATTGATGCTTATTCATTCATTGCATTCGAATAAAAATTCTGTATTCCAGATTCCAAGGATGGTTGAATGGGGGGGAGGTGGAGGTGGAGGTGGAGGTGGAAAGTGCCCATTTTCCCCCTTGTGGGCTCCTATGAGAATCAGGAGGTGCAAATACAGTTTTCAGATGTTACAGCATTGTTCACTAAACGAATGGACGCCTTTTTGCAGTACAAGAAACTAATGCTCTTACTGTGCCAACTAAGTAGTATATTAGTTTAAGAAAAGTGTGACTACATAATGATTGAATTGTATAATTTTGGGTAGTAGAGGAACTGTTACAATATAATGTTAATTTATTACTACACGTTATGAATAACTTTGCGAAAGTCAAAATATTGTTGCTTCCTGAACAATTTGGAAAATGTTGAAAATGGAATACATGGAACCAGTAAACTCTGTGTTGCTCCACAGTCACGTTATCTGTTGGCTGTCTGAGCTGCTCCTTCCTAAAGCATGATTGTGCTGTTTCCCCAGAAGAAAGCACTAGAAATTATTTCAAGTAAAAAGAAACTTGAGTCCTGGAGTACACACAGCCATATGAGATGGTGCGAGCTGTGGCAGAGGTGGATGGAAAGAGGATATGGAACCAAATGCACAGGTTGTGAACCATCTAGTGACCATGATGTGCTGAGCAGCATGTTGTGTGACTGGATGTGCTAACTTGCCCATGGTCACAGACAGGTATTTGATGGCTTTTCATATCGACAGAAAAATGGTAGGTGCTCCCAGCCCCATAAAAAGCAGTGCAGTGGTGTTTCATTTTTGCTTAAATGTAGTCTTTTGGACCCATCTAACACATATTTTGATCCCATAGTCAATCTGTGTCAAGGTATGTTAGTTCCTATGCCCCACCTATAAGTGAAACCATCATTCTACATCTGTACCCTGCAAAAAGTGCTTGGCAGAAGGCATGTCCCATTGTGCCAGTTATTAATGCTTTCTACCATTCCGTTCACATGTAAATAATTGGAAGAATAATTGCTTTAATACCTCTATGTGCTGTTACTAGTCCAAGCTTGTCTTCACGATCCCTTCGGTGGTGGTACATAGGGGCTTGTAATATATTTCTAGATTCAGCACTTAAAAGTTGGTTCTAAGTAGGTTTTCACGTAGGACAATTTGCGTCTGGCAGAGCATTTTTTTCAGCATCTTCGTGCCTTTCCCATGGGTCAAACAAACCTGTGAAGAACCATGCTGACCTTTGTGTCCATTTGACGTGCCATGGCAGTCCTGTTCATGTCCCCCAGACACTTAAGCAACAGTTTATGATTAGTTGCAAAAGTGTGTTCTATGCAGTCTTCTCTGTAGACTGATTGCATTTCCCTGGTATTCTACTACCAACAAACCACAGTCTGTCACCTGCTTTTAACATAACTGAACCTATGTGATGTACAGTCTGCAAAATGTTACAACCAGGTATTTGTATGAGTTGACCTATTCCAAGTGTGACTCACTGATATTATAGTCATAGTATTCTATATTTCTTCGATTTGTGAACTGCGCAGTTCTAAATTTCTGAACATTCAAAACAAGTTGCCAATCTTTGCATTAGTTTGAAATCTTATGAAGATCTATGTATGCAGCTTCGCTGACAGTACGTCATTATAGGTAATCATCTAGCAAAAAGTCTGAGGTTACTATTAATACTGTCTACAAGGTCGTTAGTATACAGTATGAACAGGAAGGGTCCCAACACTTCCCTAAGGCACTGCTGAAGTTAGTTCTGCATCTGTTGATGACTCTCCGTCCAAGATAACATGATCCATCCCCCTACCAAAAGTTCTCAGCTCAGTCACAAATATCTCTTTATGCCCCATATGATTATTCTTTTGACAATAACTGTAGGTGTGCAACCAAGTCAAATGCTTTTTAGAAATTGAGAAATGCTGCATCAGAGTGCTTTGGTCCATGGCTTTTGGTGTGTCATATTAGAAAAATGAGAGTTAGGTTTCACATGATTGATTTTTTTCAGAATTCATGCTAGTTGCCATGGACGGGGTCATCCCGTTCAAGATACCTCATTATGTTTGAGCTCAGGAATGGTCCAAGATTCTGCAACAGATGGATATCAAATATATTGAAAGGTAGTTCTATACATCATTTGTGCTAGTGTGACATTTGCTTTCTTCCAGCTACTGGGTGTGTTTTTTTGTTTGAGTGGTCTTCAGTAGATTACAGTTAAGAGGGGGCTAACTCAGCCATAAATTCAGAATAGAATCTTTTAGGGATTCCATTGGGCCCTGGAGCTTCATTCAATTTCAACATTTTCTGCTGTTTCTAAATGCCACTGACACTGATAACTGTTTCACTATCTTTTCAGTGGCACGAGAATTAAATTGGGGCAATATTCCTGGGCTTTCTTTTTTTTAGAAGAATAGTTGAAAAATGAGTGAATATTTCTGCTTTTGCTTTGCTACCCTCAATTTCTATAGCAGTCTCATCTGCGAGTGACTAGACACTAACTTTGGTGCCACTAACAGCCTTTATATATGTCCAGAATTTTTTTTTTTTGAGTTTTGTGAAAGATGTTTTGACGATATTCTGCTAAGGTAGTCATTGATGACTTCGTGCATTGCTCTCTTGACAATGAAATGCATTTCGTTCAGCCTCTATATATCTACAGCTCTCTGCTTTGTTTTACACCTATTACCTGGTAGTCTGCTTTTTTTAGGAGTTTCTTTAGAGAGACTGTATACCATGAAAGGTCTTCCACCATCTGTTGAATTGTTCTATCGGACACGTCTATTCAGTGTGTGGTGAACTGTTCTCTTGAACTTTAGCTGTAGTTCCTGTACCTGATCCTGTTCTGAGCTGCAAGTTTCAAGTCCCTCACTGATATACAACAGTAGCCTACTACTTCCTTATCTAGTTTACCAAACATATAAATTCATCAACTTTTTTAAGTTGCCCTTTGTGCTTTGGTAATCTTTGTTGCTACAGCTACCTCATGATCACTGATACCAGTTTCGATGTGGCCATTCTCAAAGTGGTCAGGTCTATTTGTTGCCATTAGATTTAATGTTTTTCCTTCATGGTAGGGGTTCCAAACTATCTGTTCAATGTAGTTTTCAGGGACTATTTCACAGACTGTCTCGTCTCTCCCAACACTTAAAAAACTGTAATTATTCAAATTTAGAATAAGTTAAAGAAAATATGCTCAGTAGCATGGAAATAAAGAGATCATGCAATAGTCTGAAGTCACTTCAACCTATCGAGTATAGACTGGGATTTCTATGGATTCATTGCAGATGGTATGGACATTCAATCTTATGAAGTACTTTCGAACACAATTTTCTAAAAAGCCTTAAGCAATTAGTTTGACAGTCCACACATAATGGACAAATTTGAAACCTTGTAGTTACAAACAGGTCTGCTCTTGCCAAGGGTGTCAGTATAGATACAGGGATTAGTGATGATGATAACAGAATGATGATTGTTAAAAAATCACTCAAGAAGGCCAGGAGAGTATTTTTGCTAGAATGAGCAGAAAAGCAGTTATTAGTGTCCCACTTAGACAATGAAAGGTTGTCATTTAGTTCCATTATGATTGATGTAGAGAAGTTACGAGGAAGGTTTAAAAAGATTGCAAATCACACTGTGAAGACATATTTGCTGAGCAAGTGGATTAAGGTTGGAAAAGACCCACTGTGGTTTAATAACAAAATTGTGAAGTTATTGAAAAAAGTTTAGGTGATGGCAAGCAAGGGGTAGTAGAGATTCGTCTGCCTGTAAAAACATTGACGTGCTGAGTGTACAACTGCCACTGTCATACCTTAGCAAAAGATCTTGCTGAGAATCTGAGAAAATTTTGGTCTTGCATAAAATTACTGGGAGGGTTTAAGGCTTCTATCGAGTCACTTGTTCACCAGACTGGTGTGACAATAGAGGACAGCAAAAGGAAAACTGAAGTTTTATATATTGCATTTAAGAAATCATTCACTCAGGAGGATCATACAAACATACTGTCGTTTGACTATTTTACAGGCTCCCATATGGAGGACATAGTAATTGGGGTCCCTGTGCGGGGAAGTAACAGAAATAGTTGAAAACAAATAAGTTGTCTGGTCTGGATTGAATCCCATTTCAGTTATACTGATACTCTGCGGCATTCGCCCCTTACGTAGCTTGCAGTTGTCACGGATATCTTGCCTAGCACAAAGTCCCAAGTAACTTATTGTGAAATATTCGCTCATACAGAGTATCAAGTGAAATTTGTGACTGGACTGAGAACTTTTTGGTAGGGAGCACAACATGTTATCTTGGATGGAAGCTCATTGTCAGATATAGAAGCAACTAAGGGTGTGCTCCAGGGAAATGTGTTGGGAACCTTGCTGTTCATGTTGTATATTAATGAGCTTGTGCACAATATTAATAGTAACCTCAGACTTTTTGCAGATGATACAGTTACCTGTAATGAAATACTATCTGAAAAAAGTTGCATACATATTCAGTCAAATCCTGTTAATATTTCAAACAGGTGCAAAGATTGGCAAGTTAATTTAAATGTTAAGAAATGTAAAATTTTGCACTTCACAAAACAAAAAATGTATCCTGTGACTGTATATCAGTGAGTCACAATTGGAAACAGCCAACTCACACAAATACCTTGATGTAACACTTTGGAGGGATATGAAATGGAATGATCACATAGCTCAGTTGTGAATAAAGCAAGTGTTAGACTTCGGTTTATTGGTAGAATACTGGGGAAGTGTGATCAGTGTACAAAGGAGATTGCTTACAAATCACTCATTCGACCCATTCTGGAATATTGCTCAAATGTGTGGGTTCCTTGCCATAGAGGACTAATAGAGGATATTGAAAGTATACAGAGAAAGGCAGCATGAATGGGAGAGTGTCAACTGAGCACTAAGCAAGCACTAAGCATTCTGTCTTCAGGTCACAAGTGGCCCATTGAGACCAAGTGACCGCCGTGTCATCCTCAACTGAGAATGCGAATAGGAGGGGCGTGTGGTCGGCACACCACTTTCCTGGTCGTTATGATGGTTTTATGTGACTGGAGCTGCTACTATTCAGTCGAGTAGCTCCTCAATTGGCATCACGAGGCTGCATGCACCCCAGAGTGTCAACTGAGATACTGAAGAAACTGGTCTGGCAGGCTGAGGGCCCCCGCTTGCCAATGATGCTCAGCAGATCTGGACAATAAGCCAACCAAGTGCTAGCAAAGCCTGACGAAGCTTAAATTCTGTGATCTGACAGGAACCAGTGTTACCACTGCAGTGAGGTTGTTGGTCAAGGCAAGAAATACTCCTGCCAGTACTAAGTTTATTCTGGTACCAATAGGTATTCCTTTTTGGCCCCAAAGCTATTATTATTTGTTGAACACCTGGAGAACAGGTTTGGGGAAGTAGCAGTGTTTTCACAAATGAAAAGTGATTCATTTCTGATTAAAATGGCATACCCAGTTCAGTTGTGGGCACTGCTTGCCTGTGATAAGCAAGGTGACAACTTTCACCCCCCTCCCTCCCCACCCCCTCCTTCAATAACAGGGTATCATCTTCCACCCCGATCTCCTTTTACAGACCAATGACGAGTTACATGTCAGTCTGAAATGACGGGATGTGCATTTTGTCCATCATGTCCAGTGGGGATCAAAGAGCAATGTGATTGATACTGGAGCCTTCATCTTGGCCTTTGAGGGTGACTCGTTGCCTAAAAAGTTCAAGGTAATGGTATATGGATGCAATGTGAAATTGTATGTTTCCCCTCCCATTTGGTGCTTCAGCCCTGTCTGTATGGATTGTGGAGGGCAGTTGCTCTTTAATGCCATCCCTCTTCCCCCTCACTCCTTCCAACCCCTCCCCTCCCCCACAGGGAGCACTGTTCCCTCTGTTTACTGGACTGCACTGCATTCCAAAGAGAAAAGAAAATTCAAGAATACAAGACTCGTGATCATCTCACATATCAGGAGGCCAAGAAGAAATAAGAGTGTTGCATCCTGTACGTATGACAGTGACGTTTGCTTGTGCTGCGTCGTCGTCTTCCCCTCTAGCATCAGTACCCCCCACCCTTTGTGCCTTGTATGTCGGGCCCACAGGGCCGCTTGACTACACACCCTCCCTAGGGGGTTGGGGGCCATCCTTCCCTCTCGACACTTCCCTCTCAGGATTCTGATGATCTCCAAATGGATACCAGCCAGTGGCTGAAGAAGTGACAGGTTGCTGGTTGTAGGGATTCACGTTCCCCCTCTGTCCCTGAAACTGGGGCAGACAAGCCATTATAGCTATTGAAATCGTTCGAGGAGGAGGGGGAGGGGGGGGGGGGGGGGGTAAAAAAAGATGACCTCAGGGGCAGAGATATCAGTGGTCCCCATGCCATCATACCGTGCATGTTCCAACTTTGTGCCAAATACAGAGTTCCTGCTAGCCTCTGTGGCACTGGATCCCTCCACAGAACCTGATTCAGAACTGATGTGTATTGATGCCGTATCCTCGCCCTGATTCAGAACTGATGTGTATTGATGCCGTATCCTCGCAACCGGTGGCACAGGTGACCCTGGGGAATGACGCACCTCCTTAGTCCCTTCACCCCCCACAGGATACTTATATGATGATTCTCCAGTGGAACTATAGCAGTTTCTGCAACTACCAGGCTAAGCTAAGATATCTCTTACGCGTTTCCCCTGTTTCCTGCAATGCCCTGTAGGAAACCTGGCTACTAGGTCTGCAGCCCCCCTTCCCCTCCGCAGCTTTTGGGGCTATTTTAATAATAAAGCCAATTATGACAACAGCATTTGGCAGAGTTTGCATGTATAGCCTGAACTCTTGTCTACAGTAAACATGTGCCACTCGATGCTACTTAGGAGGCTGTGGCTGTTCGTGTGAGAATATGTCTGGATTATTTTACTTTCTGTTAATGTGTATCTCCGTCCCGATTGTCTAGTGTGTTGGAACACGTCGTCTGTACTGATTTTTCAACTCCCCCTATCCTTCCACATTTTGTGTGACTTCAATGCTGACAACTCTTTGTTGGGTGGGACTACAACCAATGGTCGCAGTAAAGCTATTGAGAACTTTACTTGCAGAGTTAATATTATTATTATTATTATTATTATTATTATTATTATTATTATTTTAATACCAGTGTGCCCACACACATCAGTGTGTCACGTGGATTTCAATCGGTCATTGATTTTTTGATTTACAGCCCTGGTCTTCATCCCTCCACCTATTGGAGAGTCTGTGATGACTTGTGTGATAGTGATCATTTTCCATTCATCCTGTTCCTCCCTCAGCATCACTCACTTGGGCGTCCATCTAGATGGGCTCTGAACAATGCTGACTGGGATGCCTTTGCCTCTGCTGTAACCCTTAGCACCCTGCCACATGAAGGTATTGACGCAGCTGTCCAGAGCACGACCACAGCCATTATATTGGCAGCAGGCTTAGGGACTCCCTATTCCTTGAGATCCTCCTATTGGAAGACAGTGCCTTGGCGGACTTCAAAAATTGCAGACAGGCATTCCAACACCACAAGCGACATATATCAATGGAGCACCTCATTGCATTTAAACAGCTCTGTTCCTAGGCTGTCACCTAGTAAAACGACAGAAACAAGAATGCTATGTTACTACCATTGGACAACGTACCCTCCATCGCAGGTTTGGGTAAAGGTTCGCTGTCTCTATAGCCACCAGTGCTGCAGAAGTGTACCTGGTATCTTCTTGCATGGTGTTGTCTACACTGACCCGGATGCTGTTGCTGAATATTTTGCCCTGTATTAAGCTTAAGCCTCTGCAGCTAATAATCATCAGCCTGAATTTTGTGCCCTCAAGTAGTGGGTAGAACGAATTCATGTACCTTTCATACGCATTACCTAGAGCCATATAATGCTCCATTCAGTGAGTGAGAATTCCCCAGTGCCACACCCCTTTGCTTTGACATGGCTCCAGGGCTAGAGTGCATCCATAGCCAAATGCTCAAACACCCATTGCTGGATTGCCAACATCTTGTCATTGCCATTTTCAAATCTATCTGGAGAGAGGGTAAGTTCCCATCTCCCGTGGCTTCCAGTTTTCTCCCTCCAAAACGTGGGTTATGCATTTTTGTCACCGACCCACAGCCCACCCTGTGATCCAGAACTTTATTTGGGCGACTAGATCGTCGATATTGTAGCACAGTTCTGTTTCTTGGGCTTTATTTCTTATAAAAAGCTGACATGGCTGTCCTGTATTCACCACCTAAATACTACATGCATGCAGAAGCTTAATGCTCTGCCTCCTGACCCACACATCTTGGGGTGCATACCGACCACTCTTCTCCATCTTTACTGAACTTCTCCATCTTTACTGTGCTCTGGTGTTTTCCAGACTAGATTATGGTAGCCAGGTTTATGGCTCAGTGGCTTTTTCCACTCTGCAACTACTTGACCCTTTTCACCATTGTGGGGTGCATCTGGCTATTGGTGGCTTTCGCACTAGTCCCCTTGACAGTCTCCTCACAGAAGTGGGGATTCCCCCTCTACAAATACGACAGAGCCAAGTTCTGCTTTCTTATGCAATCGCCATTCGCCAATTCATTGACCATCCCGTGTAACCTGTCCTCTTTGCAAATCAGAGGTGTCTCCCTTGTGACAACCACTCTTGGGTGGGATTGTCAGTTGGCATGTGTCTCACTCTATTGGGATCTCCATATCCACTCACTGGAATGCACCCTGTGTATTCCCCCATCCCCCTTCTCTCTCTCCTTTGTCGTGCTACTCAGTTGTCTTTCTCTGGGTCTCAAGTCATGTGGTCATCCCAGGGAGTAAACTGGCTGACCGTTTGGCTCGAGAAGCAGATACTTACCCCCGTTCCCTTTCAAGATTGCAGGTGCGGATATGTGGATCTACGTTAAATCTCTCTTTGCCCAAGAGTGGAATGCTGTCTGGTGCACTACTGTTCTTAGTAATAAACCCCGCGTAATCCAGGAGTCTACTGCAGTTTGGCGCTTTTCCTTCCATTCATTTCGGAAGGAGTCCACTGTTTTATGCTGTCTACACATTGGTCATACCAGGCTCACCCACAGTTTCCTCCTGCGTAACGAACCAGCTCCACAGTGTGGTTATGAAGCTAGAATGACGGTATCCCACATCTTGGTGGAATGTCCCCTTCTTTTGGCCCTTCTTGCTAAGTACAGTCTTCCAGATTCCGTAAATGTAATATCAGCAGACAATCCATGGATGGTTGAACTGGTTCTCAGTTTCCTCATTGAAAGTGGTTTTTATATCCAGGTATAAGGGTTTGCTTTACTCTTGGAGCAGGGGCAGGGTGATTGTGGTTGGGACCTCTTTTCATGTCTTTCGGTCTGGGACCCCATGACCACTCCCCTGTGGAAATACCACTCTTTTTTTTCAGTTTTTAGATTTGGTGTCACCTTTTGTGCCTTTTACTGTTTGTGTTTTGACTTCATTATTTTATAATTTGACTCCCGTGACTGGATCCGTCCTCTTTTTAGTGCACCCTCTTTCTTCTGTGAGTAACTTTGGAATCATGAGACTGATGACCTCACTGTTTGGTCCCATATACACTCTTAATTTAATGAATCAGTCAACATGCACCCCCCCCCCCCCACCCCCCTCCTCTCCCCCTGCTGGTTGGGTGCTCCTCTCTTACTGCTCCCCCCCTTGCCTAATATGGGACCGATGGCTTCCTAACCAACAGGCCACCAGGGACACTGATCTCCACCTCCCAGCTGGAGACAAATCATGTTCGTCTGACTGCTCTTGCCAGGAAGGGGTCTCTCGGGACACTTCCTACCAAGGTTTCCGCCGGTCTACAGCCGGATACCAGCCTGTTGCTGAAGGATCCACAGACTGCTGGTTGCAGGACTTAGTGATCGTCATCTTTAACTGAAACTGATTCAGTGAAGCCCTCGCAATTGTTGAAATCCTGTAAGGAGAAGGAGGACTTGAAAAAGTCCTCCAAATGACATTCCGGTGGCGCCCACGCCACCAGATCCCACCTGTTACACCCCTATGGCTGAGATAGTTATTCTGGCAGCCCCTGAGGCCTTGATTCACACACCACAACAGAACCTGGAACCTATGTATATTGCTACCATAACCCCTCTGTCAGTGGCAGCAAGTGATCTAGGGCATAACCTGATTCCGTGATACCTTCGTAGCCTCACAGTTCATCAACAACATTATTCTCCCGTGTAACTGCAGCGGTTTTTTCCACCACCTGGCTGAGCTATGACATCTTCTGAGCACTTCCCCTGCCTTCTGTAATGCCCTTCTGGAGACATGGTTCCTAACAACATGGATTCTGGTCCTTCATGGATACTGGGTATTGTCAGGTGGAACTTGCACATATACACTGGACACTTTATATAGTGACCTTGTGCCTCTTCATACACCTTTGGAGGCTGTGGCTGTTCAGGGAATGGCATTTCAGGAGATTACCATCTGCAATGTTTACCTCCGCATCGATGGTGAAGTGTCTCAGAACATATTGTTTGCACTGGTTTCTCAGCTCTCCCCTCCTTTCCTAATCTGGAATTATTTCCACACCCATAACCCTTCGTGGGGTGGAACCACGATCACTGGCCAGGGGAAAGACCTCGAAAACGTATTGGTCAACTTGACCTTTGCGTCTTGAATATTGGTACCCCCACAAACTTCACTGTGGCGCACGGTACTTTCTAAGCTATTGACCTTTCCATTTGCAGCCCCTGCCTTCCCCTGTCCATCCACTGGAGAGCTCACGATGACCTGTGTGGTAGTGACCACTCCCTGATCTTCCTGTCCCTCCCCTCAGTGCCACTCCTGTGGATGCTTGCCCAGATGGGCTCTCATCAGTATTGAGTGTCAACTTTGGTTGCCGACCAGTCCAGGATACAATTACACTCATTCTATCAGCAGCTGATTTGGTGATCTCCTGTTCTTCAGGCCTCCTCCGATGGAAGACAATACCTTGGTGGTCATCAGAAATATCAGGGCCCATTAGAGATCATAAGCAGGCTTCCCACTGCCATCAACAGCACCTATTGATGGAGCACCTCGTTGCCTTTAAATGACTCCTTGCCCAGGCCCATCACCTAATAAAATGATGGATACAGGACTGCTGAGAACAGTGTTTCAACCATCAGATTATGTACCTCTACTTCTCAGGTTTGGGCTAAGATCAGACATCTCTATGGCTCCAGCTCTCAGCTGATATACAACTACAGCATGGCAAGTTAAGTGTTTATTATTTTCTATGTTTTCATTGTAGTATATTTATTAAGTTTCATGCCTGTTTTTCTGTTTAAGAGGTTTAATCTTGCATTATTGTAAGTTTAAATTCATCTAGTAGCTCACTGAACAGCCAGCTACATAGCTCATTAATGCATCAGCATTCATTGGTGACACATCAGGAGGGTAGCAACTCGCATATCTAGATTTTTGTCTGCTTTTATAGTTTACTTCTTCAGTTAGTCTTGCTAGGATGGCTAGTATGTGTGCAAGCCATGTGCGGATGCAGGTGGAGCTGCCTGCAGTTCGTAAACACTGAATGCGCTTTTGGCTAGGGTCAGTTACCTTCACGCTGTTGCCTTGAGATGTAGCGGTGGTGGAGAATGTGGCACATTGCATGGGACACCTCAAGTGTCACTTGTTTTGCCCATAGGCTCTGCTTCCGAGGCACCTCCTACTGTTCCTGATGTGGTGCATCTGCCCTCAAAGTAGAATGAGTGGTGGGTGATAACGCATTCACGTCACTCAAGACGGAGTGACTGGCCGCCAGGCCTCACCCCTTCATCCAGAGGGTGGACAGGTGGTTGCTCTTACAGCAGGGAATGAGCTGGCACTCGGGGGGAGGGGGGGTCGTGTTTACTAATTACTGGGAGCTCCAGTTTTAGGCATGTTATGGAGCCCCTTAGGCAGACAGCGTTCAGGACTGGAAAGAAAACCAAAGTGCACTTGATATGTCTGCCAGGGGCCCTCATCCAATATGTGAAGGCAGCCTAGTGTGCGGCTATTGAGCAAGCAGGGTGCAGTCATGTGCAAGTTGTGGCACACATTGGCACCAATGGTGCTTGCCGCATGGGTTCTGAGGCGATCCTCAGTTGTTCAGGCAGCTGGCGGAGGTGATTAAGACTGCTGGCCTCGCGTGTGGGTTGCAAGCAGAGCTCACAATTTGCAGTATCGTTCCCAGAGTTGATTGGAATCCTTTGGTTTGGAGCCTAGTGGAGGGTCTCAACCAAAGGCTTTGTCAACTCTGTGATTGGTCTTGGCTGCAAGTTTCTAGAACTGTGTTATTGTGTGGGGATTTGTAGGACTCCCCTTGATATTCCAGGGGTACACTACATCTACATACATACTCCACAATCCACCATACGGTGTGTGGCGGAGGGTACCTCGTACCACAACTAGCATCTTCTCTCCCTGTTCCACTCCCAAACAGAACGAGGGAAAAATGACTGCCTATATGCCTCTGTACGAGCCCTAATCTCTTATCTTATCTCTTTGGGTAAGAAAGTACTTGTGGAGAGCACATGAAGGTTTTTTAGGCTAGGCAGTTGTTTTAGGTGCTTTGAGGAATGTTACCAGTTGATATTTAGCGAGGGAAGTCAAATGGTGTTCAGAATAAAAACTCTTTCCCTGTCAATAAAAGTATCCATAATAAAGTTCCTGAATTTGCTGCCCTCCAGGAAATTTCTTGTGTTCAAATTATTCTTGGGACCGAGATCTGGCCGAAACTTGAAGTGTAAAGCTCTGAGATATTTAGTGAGTCATGGAACGTATACCAGAAACACAGATTAGAGGTCATAGGAGGGGGAGTGTTCATTGCAGTTGACAGAAATATTCTCTCTAGTGAGGTTGAAGTTGAGTGTGAGAATGAAGTTTTCTGGTCATGTATAACAGGTGTAGATGAAACCAATGTAATTGTTGGATGTTTTTACCAGCCACCCAATTCCACTGTGACAGTTAGATTCATTCAAAAAAGTATATGGTCAATAGCGCATAAACACCCAGATCATGCAATACTAGTTGGAGACGACTTTAACCTAGTGAGTATAGACTGGGATGTCTATGGATTCTTTGTGGAGGTGTTACAGATAGACAGCCATGTGAAATACTTTTGAACATGTTTCCTGAGAACTGTCGTGAGCAGCTAGCTCAGCAGCTCACACACAATTGAAATATCTTGGACTTTGTAGGTGCAAAGAGGCCAAACCTTATCGACAATGTTTATATAGAAACAGGGATTAGCATTCATCATGGCAGTATAGCAACTACGATTACAGCAGTTAATAAATCAGTCGAGAAGGCTAGGAGTGAGTCTCTGCTAGACAGACCAGATAAGCAGTTATTAATATCACACTTAGGCAGTGAATTGGTATCATTCTGTATCAAATACCCAACATGTGTTCAGAAAACTCAAATCAACAGAAACTGTCCTTTTTGACTCTGTTACTGAAGCCTTGACTTCAGTAGATCAGAAAGAACATGTGTCAGCAATGTTTCATAGCATAGAAGAGGATCATTAGGGCAATTGAAAATGCCACATCCCAAAATTCTTGCAAACCCATTTTTAAAGCACTGAAGATACCACCACTATCATGCCTGTACATTCTTGAGATAATTACATACATAAAAGAAAATTTCAGAATCTAAAAACCACTTAGTATGTACAAATCAAGAAGTCCACACACGATACCAGGCAAAAGTTAGAATTCCACCGTGAACACGCAAGCACAACACTCAGACAATATGGACCACTGCAAGTGGGCTAAAAAATTTACAGTAAACTTCCCCATCACATAAAGGAAATAAAAGAAACACGAAAATTCAAAGTGGCTTTGAAAACATACTTACAAGACAGGTGAAGGTAAATGAATATCTAACATAAATTTAAATTATTTCCTTTGGTAAATGAATATCTGTTGTCATAAATATAAATTATTTCCTTATGTATAGGAAACTGTTTTTGTTATCTATTGTACTAGATATTAGGTTATACTCTAATATTAATGTATTGTATTTCAGTGATTTACACTCCTGGAAATTGAAATAAGAACACCGTGAATTCATTGTCCCAGGAAGGGGAAACTTTATTGACACATTCCTGGGGCCAGATACATCACATGATCACACTGACAGAACCACAGGCACATAGACACAGGCAACAGAGCATGCACAATGTCGGCACTATTACAGTGTATATCCACCTTTCGCAGCAATGCAGGCTGCTATTCTCCCATGGAGACGATCGTAGAGATGCTGGATGTAGTCCTGTGGAACGGCTTGCCATGCCATTTCCACCTGGCGCCTCAGTTGGACGAGCGTTCGTGCTGGACGTGCAGACCGCGTGAGACGACGCTTCATCCAGTCCCAAACATGCTCAGTGGGGGACAGATCCGGAGATCTTGCTGGCCAGGGTAGTTGACTTACACCTTCTAGAGCACGTTGGGTGGCACGGGATACATGCGGACGTGCATTGTCCTGTTGGAACAGCAAGTTCCCTTGCCGGTCTAGGAATGGTAGAACGATGGGTTCGATGACGGTTTGGATGTACCGTGCACTATTCAGTGTCCCCTCGACGATCACCAGTGGTGTACGGCCAGTGTAGGAGATCGCTCCCCACACCATGATGCCGGGTGTTGGCCCTGTGTGCCTCGGTCGTATGCAGTCCTGATTGTGGCGCTCACCTGCACGGCGCCAAACACGCATACGGGCATCATTGGCACCAAGGCAGAAGCGACTCTCATCGCTGAAGACGACACGTCTCCATTCGTCCCTCCATTCACGCCTGTCGCGACACCACTGGAGGCGGGCTGCACGATGTTGGGGCGTGAGCGGAAGACGGCCTAACGGTGTGCGGGACCGTAGCCCAGCTTCATGGAGACGGTTGCGAATGGTCCTCGCCGATACCCCAGGAGCAACAGTGTCCCTAATTTGCTGGGAAGTGGCGGTGCGGTCCCCTACGGCACTGCGTAGGATCCTACGGTCTTGGCGTGCATCCGTGCGTCGCTGCGGTCCGGTCCCAGGTCGACGGGCACGTGCACCTTCCGCCGACCACTGGTGACAACATCGATGTACTGTGGAGACCTCACGCCCCACGTGTTGAGCAATTCGGCGGTACGTCCACCCGGCCTCCCGCATACCCACTATTCGCCGTCGCTCAAAGTCCGTCAACTGCACATACGGTTCACGTCCACGCTGTCGCGGCATGCTACCAGTGTTAAAGACAGTGATGGAGCTCCGTATGCCACGGCAAACTGGCTGACACTGACGGCGGCGGTGCACAAATGCTGCGCAGCTAGCGCCATTCGACGGCCAACACCGCGGTTCCTGGTGTGTCCGCTGTGCCGTGCGTGTGATCATTGCTTGTACAGCCCTCTCGCAGTGTCAGGAGCAAGTATGGTGGGTCTGACACACCGGTGTCAATGTGTTCTTTTTTCCATTTCCAGGAGTGTATTATATTATACTGTATCATGTGCTTAAATTATTTATGTTATTGAATCAATGTTACTGTTATGTGACGTATTTAAAATTTCGTACTAATGTGCAAAGTAAGCTATGTCCATATGAAATATTTTATGATTGGAAGCTTAACAAATAAAGAAATAAAGAAAATTGACAATATTTTAGGTGAGGATAAGTTTAGCTTTAGGAAAGTTAGACACCAAAGAGGCAGTTCTGAAATCGCTATTGATAATGAATGCAATACTGAAGAAAAGTCAAGACATGGGCACAGGATTTGTTGAGCTAGAAAAAGAGCTCAACAATGTAAAATGGTGCAAGAAGTTAGAAATTCTGAGAAAAAGCTACAGGGAAAGATGGATAATATACAAGATGCACTACAACCAAGAGGGAACAATGACACTGGAAGACCAAGAATGAAGTGCTCAAGTTAAAAAGGGTGTAAGACAGGGATGACAGTTAGGCAGCTGTAGCTGGCTGAAACACCAGCAGCAGCAGGGAAATAACCGATATTGTGACTTTCAGGAGTTCCTATCCAGGAGTGAATTTTATAATATAATCTGTGTGCTTTAATAATTTAGTTTCTTGAGTTTCTGAATGTTTATTTAATATCCAACAGCCACAGTTGTCTTGTTTTCATTTGTGTTGGAAAGTAAACCGATGTTGTGACATATTAAAAGTTGCTAATCAGGGGCGAATTATTTAGTTTCACCCGAGTGCTTCGGTAGTTGGGTTTTTGAGTCTCTGCATATTAATCTAATTTATTAGACAAAGTTCCTGCGTTTTCGTCAGGGTCTACAGTAGAGTTCGCAGCACTTGCCGATAGTCTGTTTATCTGCATAGTTTATTTTCCCATGGTCTTTAGTACGGACAGGAACTGCGATTGTTGCATGTGGATGCAAGCCGAGTCGGTGACATTTCACTCTCAGCTTTAGGTTGTGATGGCTTCGGTTACACAGCTTGAGGCTGCAGTGGATGAGCACCACTGTTGTGGGCTGGCCGTGGGAATCTAATGGACATCCAGCACGTCCGAGTCCTTCAATTGGTCTTCACCGGTGGCCAGCCCAGTTACTGCTCGCTCTGAGGTCGACCCCTCACCTGTGGTCGATTAGGAGGTCGTCCTGGGTCGTAGCAGGCAGCGAAAGACTTCCCACGCGGTCGCATGTAAGGCCTCCCCGGTTGGTCTGACCAGCGGGTTCCAGGTGCTGTCTGTGGCTGACACTGTCGCTGAGCCAGATGCTGTCACCTGTCCTGTTTCAGTGGAAACCTCTCAGCCTGCAAGATCTGGACAATCACAGAGGGTGTGATTATTGATAGTTGGGAGCTTCCACATTAGGTGCGTTATGGGGCCCCTTAGGGACATGGCTGCCAAGAACAGAAAGAAAACCAATGTGCACTCTGTGTGCATACTGGATGGAGTCATTCCAGATGTGTAACGGATCCTTCTGGATGCCATGAAGAGCACAGGGTGCAACCAACTGCAGGGGTTGCTCACGTTGGTACCAATGATGTGTGTCACTCTGGATCAGAAGAGATTCTCTCTGGTTTCGAGCGGCTAACAGAAGTGGTAAAGGCTGCCAGACTTGCTTGCAAGATGAAAACAGAGCTGGCCATTTGCAGTATAGTCGACAGGACCAATTGCAGACCTCTGGTAAAGAGCCGAGTGGAGGGTCTGAATCAGAGGCTCACACGGTTATGCGACCATGTAGGCTGCAGATTCCTCAACTTGTGCCAAAGGGTGGTTGGGTTTTGGGTTCCGCTGAATAAGTCAGGTGACCACTATATGCAGGAGATGGCTACACGGGTAGCAGGGGCTGTGTGGTGTGAACTGGGTGGTGTTTTAGGTTAGAGGGTCTTGGGGAAAAACACAAGAAGGGCTTCAGTCACAAAGGGTGCAGGCCAAACGCAGGAAGAAGGTAGATACAGGAAGCATTGGTATAACAGTTGTAAATTGTCGTGGCTGTGTTGGGAAAGTACCAGAGCTCCAAGTGCTAATAGAAAGCACTGATGCTCAAATCGTTATAGGCACTGAAAGCTGGCTGAAGCCAGAGATAAACTCAGCCAAAATTTTTGCGAAGAACCTAGTGGTGTTCTGAAAGGATAGTCTAAGCACGGTTGGCAGTGGCATGTTTGTTGCTGTTACAGGTAGTTTATCTTGTTGTGAAATTGAAGTAGATAGTTCCTGTGAGTTAGTATGGGCAGAAGACATTGTTGGCAACTGGAATAAAATAATAATTGGATCCTTTTACTGACCTCCCAATTCAGATGATACAATTGCTGAAAAGTTAAAAAAAGATATGAATTTGATTTCAAACACGTACCCGACTAAATAAGATTATAGTTGGTAGTGACCTTAATTTACTCTCGATATGTTGGTGAAAATACGTGTTTAATTCCAGAGATAGACATAAAACATCATCCGAAATTGTGCGAAACGCATTCTCTGAAAATAATTTTGAGCAGTTATTTCATGAGCTCACACAATTAGTAAATGGTTGTGAAAACACACTTGACCTTTTAGCAACAAATAATCCTGAGTTAATAACGAGCATCAAAATGGATACAGGGGTTAGTGAACACAGTGTTGTCGTAATGAGACTTAATATTGTAACCTCCAAATCCTCCAAAAATAAATGAAAAATGTACCTATTCAAAAAGCAAATAAAAATTCATTTGCCACCTTCCTGAGAGACAATCTCCACTGCTTCCAAATTAATAATACAAGTGTAGACCAGAAGTGGCTTGAATTCAAAGAAATAGTATCAGCAACAATTGAGAGATTTATACCAAATAAATTAACAAATGATGGAGCTGATCCTCCTTGGTACACAAAATGGGTCAGAAAACTGTTGCAGAAACAGCAAAACAAACATGCCAAATTTAAACAGATGCGAAATTCCCAAGATTGGTGATCTTTTACAAAAACTCGAAATTTGGTGTGGACTTTAATATCGCGATACCAATGGAGATACTATTGAAGAAAGTGCTGCCAAGGTGGAGTTACTAAAGACAGCCTTCCGAAATGCCTTCACAAAAGAAGAAGTAGTAAATATTCCAGAATTTGAATCAAAAACAACAGCCAACATGAGTAATGGAGAAGTAAATATCCTTGGAGTAGTGAAACAACTTAAATCACTTAATAAAAGCAAGTCTTCTGGTCCAGACTGTATACCAATTAGGTTCCTCTCAGAGTATGCTGATGCGTTAGTTCCATACTTAACAATAATATACAACCATTCACTCGATGAAAGATCTGTACCCAAAGACTGGAAGGTTGTACAGATCACACCAATATTCAAGAAGGGTAGTAGGAATAATCCACTTAATTACAGGCCCATATCATTAACATCGATATGCAGCAGGATTCTGGGACATCGTGTTTGAACATTATGGATTACCTCGAAGAAAACGGTCTGTTGACACTCAGTCAACATGGGTTTAGAAAACATTGCTCTTGTTGTGAAACACAATTAGCTCTTCATTCATATGAATGTTGAGTGCTATTGACAAGGGATTTCAGATAGATTCCATTTTTCTGGATTTCCAGAAGGCTTTTGACACTACTACACAAGCGGCTTGTAGTGAAATTGCTTGCTTATGGAATATCGTCTCAGTTATGTGACTGGATTTGCGACTTACAGTCAGAGAGGTCACAGTTCGTAGTAATTGACGGAAAGTCTTCGAGTAAAACAGAAGTGATTTCTAGCATTCCCCAAGGTAGTGTTACAGGCCCTTTGCTATTCCTTATCTATATAAACAATTTGGGAGACAATCTGTCAGCCACCTTAGGTTGCTCGCAAGTGATGCTGTCGTTTATCGACTAGTAAAGTCATCAGAAGATCAAAACAAATTGCAAAACGATGTAGAGAAGATATCTGTATGATGCGAAAATTGACAATTGATCCTAAATAATGAAAGGTGTGAGGTCATCCACATGTCTAATCTAAACGCCGTAAATTCAACAAAATACCTAGGAATTACAATTACGAACAACTTGAATTTGAAGGAACATGTAGAAAATGTTGTGGGGAAGGCTAACCAAGGCAGGACCCTTAGAAAATGTAACAGATCTACTAAGGAGACAGTCTACACTACACATGTCCGTCCTGTTTTAGAATACTGTTGAGCGGTGTGGGATTCTTACCAGATAGGACTGATAGAGTATATTGAAAAAGTTCAAAGTAGGGCACCACATTTTGTATTATCGCGAAATATGGGAGAGTCTCACTGAAATGATGCAGGATTTGGGCTGGACATAATTAAAAGGAAGGAGTCTTTCGTTGCGAGAATCTTCTCACGATATTTCAATCACCAACTTTTTCCTCCGAATGTAAGAATATTTTGTTGACACTGACGATCATAGGGAGAAACGATCACCACAATAAAATAAGGGAAATCAGCTCGTATGGAAAGATGTAATTGTCCATTCTTTCTGCGCGCTATACGAGATTGGAATAATAGAGAATTGTGAAGGCGGTTCGATGAACCCTGTGATTTGCAGAGTATCCCTGTAGATATAGAATCATTTGCTCCTACTGTTCATTCTGTACACTGAAGAAGCAATGGTGGAAATGAAAGATTCAAGAGTGGGATGAAAATTCAAATTGAGAGCATATCAGTGATAAGATTCACTGATGATGTTCCTATCCTCAGTGAAAGTGAAGAAGAGTTACATGATCTATTGACTGGAATGAACAATCTAATGAATACAGAATATGGATTGCGAGTAAATTGAAGAAAGATGGAAGTAATGAAAATAGCAGAAAAGAGAACATTGAAAAACTTGACATCAGAGTAATAATCACGAAGCAGACAAAGCCAAGGAATTCTGCTATGGGGCAGGAAAATAACCCATGATAGACAGAGCAAGCAGGACATAAAAAGCAGACTAGCACTGCCAAAACGTGCCGTTCCTGGCCAAGAGAAGCCTGCAAGTGTCATTATCATAACATATACTTTAATTTGAGGAAGAAATTTCTGAGAATATATGTCTGGAGTACAGCATTGCATGGTAGTGAAATGTGGACTGTATGAAAACTGGAACAGAAGAGAATTGAAACGTTTAAGATGTGGTGCTAGAGAAGAATGTTGAAAATTAGATGGACTGCTAAGCCAAGGAATGACAAGATTCTTTGCAGAATTGGTGAGGAAGAGAATAAATGGAAAAGACAGACAAGAAGAAGGGACAATATGGTAGGATATATGTTACAGAATCAAGAAATAACTTCCATGGTACTAGAAGGAACTGTAGAGTGTAAAAACTGCAGAGAAAGACTTTGGAATACACCCAGCAAATAATTGGGGGCATAGGTTGCAGTTGTTATTCGGAGATCCAAAGATTGGCACAGGAGAGAAGGTTATAGTGGGCCTCATCAAGCTAGTCAGAAGACTGATAACATCCCCTCCCATCCCCTCCTCCCCTCCCAAAATAAGAAGAAAAAGAACTACTACTACTTCACAGCAAACAGTTTGTCTAGCCCTAGCATACTATGCAATTTCGAATAAGTAAAATGACCTGTTAGTACCAAAAAATAGATAAAGTTGACCTTACAGTAAAGGAAACAGTGTGTGTAAAACTCCCTGTGAGCCTAGTTGGATAACATGTTAAAATGTAGTGAAGACACAGATAAAGTAATCGAAAAGCTCAATTTGGCATGTTTTCATAGTAGTATTCTTTCTCATTGTATTGAGCTAAAGAAAAAGATGTCAGCATATTTTCACCCCTGTTTGTATTATGTAGTTCTCTTGGAACAATGCACTTACAGTAAATAAAGCACTCGTCCAGCAGAAACTGTTGGTAAGAGCATTGAATACACTAGATTACTGTGCAGCATCTTTAAGAATTTTGAAAATCTTACTCTCACCCCAGTAAATTTACTCCTTACTAATATCTGTCACTGAAAATAGAAGTTAGTTCCAGCTGAACTGTGATGGCAGTACAAGTGGAAAAATAAATTTCATAGCCTTTCTTCATTTTGCCTCCATGTTCAGTGTCTGGAGTGAATATGTCTTCTAGTGCAAAGCTCGTAAACTCTCTTCCAGCATATAGCAAAACATGGAGAATCTCTGCTAAGTTAAAAGAAATTATAAACATACGTTGGTAGCCACTTCTGCAATCTGATTATCTAGTTTTCTAAGATTGAAAATTCCTGACAGCTGCATGGCAGCATTTCTTATGAAACTTCATAATTAGTTCTTCATTTGTTGTAAACAAGCCTGCACCTTGCAACCCTGAGGCAGGTTCTTACAAAGCAGTGAGGTTTATTAATATAAACAGGGCAAGGTGTTTTAAGACTAAGCTAAAATGGGTAGTATGGGATGGAGGTATATGAAGAAAGAGATGCTATGTGAAGTTCAGTTTGTTCCACAGTAAATTTTTGTCAGTGTTTTAAAGTTACTTTCTTAAAAAAAATCTGGAACATCCTTAAAACGTGAGCTGCAGCTAACTAAGGAATGTAGAATGTAGTGAAGACACTGGAGACACATCAGATTACTTCAAAACAGTAAGATTATAATAATTAACATATTTAAACAGCAATTTTGGAATTTTTAGACATGAACAATTTAACAAGAACACTTACAACACGGTGATTTTGCAGCTTGCAATACAATTTATGCTATATATTAACAACTTATTTTGATACATAATCTTTGTTGTTTCTTTTCTTTTCAAATTGCCAAACTGTCCTGCATGAATTCTTCAATTGAGTAATAACATTTTTCCACTAGTGTATTAAGTAACAATCTTTTTAGTGGGTCAAACTCCATATTAAACAGATTTGTGTTATTTAGTTTATTGTAAATTTTTAATCCCACGTACAATGGTGTTTGAGTGTTGAATTTTAAATTATGAGAGGGAAGATTGAAACTGTGTCTGTGACAAGTTCTGTAATTGAGGTTGAAATGAAAATTGTCAAGGGAGTTTTGATTTTTATATATGAAAATAAAAATTTTGTAGATGTACAGAGAAGGAAAGGTTAGTATTTTTAATTTTTTAAATAATGGGCAACAAGATATTCTTTTTTGGACTAAACAAATGTTTCTTATGATTCTCTTTTCAAGTGTAAGTAATCTCAGGCTGTTCATAGAGTTTCCCCAGAAAATTATTCTGTATTGAATTATAGTTTCAAAGTAGCTGTAGTAGACTATCTTCCTGGTGTCCAAAGGGTGGAACCAGATAAGACATACATCGGATAAGCTAGGCCGTTTAGTTTGTTTGCTAAGAAGTCTAAATGTGCCTTCCAATTTAAATTTTTGTCAAGATTTAGACCTAGAAGATCTCATGTAAGAGGAAGAGGGAAATTTAGTTAATGGTCAGAGTAAGCCAAGATATGACATTGCTTGCATACTTCAAAAAATACTGTAGTATTTTAAGGAAAGTCATTACAATGTCCAGAAGTATGCATGTCTTGACAAATTAATAATGCAGATAATAAGATTGAAATTATGTGGGACGCTGTCAAATGGGAGATAGGACAGCCACTCAGTGTACAAGATTCCATAACAAGTAAACTAAATGACAATGTTGTGACAGATAATTCACAACTTGCAAGTACTTTTAACAATCACTTTCTGTATGTAGCAGGAAACATAGAATTAAGTGGTTCAATTGAAGGAACAAAAGAATGTGCTAAAAGTATAATTCTACAAAACTTTAAGGAACTAGAAGTAGCATCGACACCCTTCAGTGAAAGTAACAGAATTATAAAAATACTGAGAAACAGAAGCTCATGTGGGGTTGATGGAATTTGAAACAGAATTCTGAAAAGTTGTTCCAGCTTAATAAGTAATGTTCTTAGTAATAAATGCAATGCATCACTGGTATAGGAAATTTTTCTAGATAGTTTTATATGCAATCACTTCATGAGAAAGGTGGCAAGACATCATTTGCAGAATATTGAGAAAAGTAGTGTATTGAAGAATCATCATAAACTTAAGTGGCAACAGATTAGATTCCAGAAGGGTTGCAATTGAGAATGCTATTTATACATTTACTCACCAAATAGTACAAGCCTTAAATAATGGTGTATCGCCAGTTGGTATTTTTATGATCTTTCCAAGGCATTTGACTGTGTACATCATGGTACTCTCTTACAAGGGAAACTCCCCATCACGCCCCCCCCCCCCCCCCCCTCAGATTTAGTGGTAAAATAGCCCAGTGGATAGCCCGTCAAAACCTGAGCAGGATTGAAGCATGAAAACAGGAAGAAGGTGTACTGTTAACTGTGAGAAAAAGAAGCAAAATAGAACAGTAAGCAGTCCAAGCTCAAGATGTGCAACATTGAGCGCACTGCAAGAATCATGGCGTTGTGGTTATGGGTCACGGTGTTGGAATGCCAAGCCCCGTGTCTGTATATGTGCAGATGGATATATATATCTGTGTGTGTGTGTGTGTGTGTGTGTGTGTGTGTGTGTGTGTGTGTGCCTGTCCCTTTTTCCCCCTAAGGTAAGTCTTACCACTCCCGGGATTGGAATGACTCCTTACCCTCTCCCTTAAAACCCACATCCTTTCGTCTTTCCCTCTCCTTTCCTCTTTCCTGATGAAGCAACCGTGGGTTGCGAAAGCTTGAATTTTGTGTGTGTGTTTGTGTTTATTAGTGTCTCTATCAACAAACCAATGCTTTTGTTCTCCTTTTGTAGTCTTGGCAGCTGTCTTGTTGGTTATAGAATATGGGTCATATGGTAAGAGTATATTGCTGTTGCAAGTTAATGTGGTGAATAGTGAGAGCAGGTGAGAAGTCGCATGGACCTCTCACAGAAATGAAATCAACAAACAATCAGATGTGAACCATGTTATAAAAAAGCAGTTCCAGAGTCAATACTTCCAAAACAGAACATACGGTACTTGTGTAGAACAAACAGGAGATACGTATTTCTGTGGGACTCTTCTGTACACCTTGCTGTTGCAAACGTATGTCACACCATGACACAGACATGAATTTGAATATAGTGAACAGACACATCAATGACTGAATGGACAGTTCATAATTTTGTGGGGGGGGGGGGGGAAAGGCATGAGGAAGATTTGAACACGGCCTCTCGCTTCGCATTCCAATACAAATGTTGCACATCTTGAACTTGTACTGTTCATTGTTTTGAGTTTTCTTCTTTTTTCACAGTTCAGTATACCTTCTTCCTGTTTTTATCCTAGATCTGTGTACAGTTTGTGACGGGCTATCCATTGGGCCCTCTTACCACTAAATCTGAATGTGGTATGATGGGGAGTTTCCCTTGTTAGAGAAACTTGAGTTTTATGAAATGATGGCCTTACACACAGCTGATTTGAATCATAATTGACAACCAGAATGCAAAAGATTGTGCTGAATAATACAATGTCAGAAATGTAGAAAATTTTAGTAATTGGAGGGAGGGAAAAAAATCACAAACTGAGTCCCACAGGAATCAATTTTTGTTCTACCCCTATCCCTTATATATGTGAATGACCTTTCACTTAACACTTTACATACAAAAATCATACTTTCTGCTGACATTACTAGTGTTCTAATAACTCCCATTACAGAGAGAACAACAGAAGAGTTGATAAATTATATTTTCCAAAGAATTGTTAAGTGATTCTCAGAAAATGAGCTCTCCCTAAATTTTGAAAAGATGCACTACATTTAATTCTCTACAACGAATAGTCATAACAACCATTAATGTAGCACATGAGCAGGAATCAGTGAATGGGGTAGAATGTTCCAGATTTTTTGGTGTACACATTGATAACTTGAACTGGAAGAAGCATTTTACTGAGCTTCTCAGACAATTAAGTTCAGCTACTTTTTTTTGCGTATTTCCACTCAATAATGTCATACAGAATAATTTTCTGAGGTAACTCATCACTTAGAAAGGAAGTATTGATTGCAGAAAAGCAAACAGTAAGAATAATATGTGGTATTCACCAACAGACATCATGTAGCTGCCTCTTCAAGGAGATAGGTATTTTAACTGCACTGTCACAATACATTTATTCGATGAGGAAATTAGTAATAAATAATCCATCACAATTTGGGAAGAACAGTGATGTACATGCCTACAACACTAGAGGGGAAAAATGACCTTTTTGGCCTATTGTTAAAGCTGTTAGTTATTCAGAAAGGAGTTCAATATGCACCAACAAAAATTTTTGATCATTCGCCCAATAACATAAAATTTCTGACAGATAGTGAAGCAAGTTTTAAACAAATTTAAAACCATTTCTTCTGGACAACTCTGCGCATTCAACTGATGAATTAGTACTTAAAAACTGGTAGTCCCCCAAAAAAAGTATTGGCTTGAGTAGGATGGAAAAATAATAATGTGTTCATTAATGTTAGTAAATGTATACAAATCACATCCACACTCTGCAAACCGCCACAAAGTGCATGCAGAGGATACGCCTTATTGTACCAGTTATTAGGGTTTCTTCCCGTTCCATTCACATATGGATCCCTAGAGTCATCATTTAGAGCTGGTTCTTGATACTTAGCAGACTTTGTTGGGATAGTTTACATCTATCTTCAGCAGTCCACCAGTTCAGTTTCTTCAGCATTTCTATGACACTCGCCTGGGTCAGACAAACATGGGACAATTTGCACTGTCCTCAGTATACTTTCAGTATCCCCCTTTAGTCGTCTTTGGTATGGGTCCTATATACTTGAGCAATATTCTGAAATCAGTGACAAAAGTGATTCGTAAGCAATCTCCTTTGTAGACTGATTGCACTTCCCCAGCTCTCTACTAATAAACCAAAGTCCCAGGTATTTGTATGAGTTGGCCGATTAGTTTTTTTTTTTACTTTG